>NC_133328.1:73545880-73845880 GCF_042186555.1 Aquarana catesbeiana
GAGTCAATGGTCGATTGTATCTCATACTCCTCATGGTTCTCAACCTGCACAGGGCAAGGACGTGGTACTGAGGTGGTGAAGCAGTTGCACACCAGAGGTTTTAATAAGGAGACATGAAAAACATTCAAAATACTGTACGCATATTAGAAGGAAGGTCTAATGCGTAAGCCACTGGGATGATCCTACATAGAATACCGAAAGGCCCAATAAATCATGGTGCAAGTTTCAGTGAGGGAACACGGAGTCGGAGGTTATGAGATGACAGCCAGATCCTCCCCCCAACCTAGTAGGAAGGCGCAGGTAGGCGTCGGTGCTCAGCATGGAGTCTGAACTCTCACTGGCACGTCGCAAGGACTCCTGGACCTGCACCCAAGTGGAACAAAGATCGCAGAGATGCTCCTCTAACGCAAGAATTCTTTGAGGAACAAATGAGTTAGGCAACATGGGTGGTTGGAAACCATAATTTGCCATAAACTGAGACAATCAGGAAGTGGTATTGACGGCACTATTGTGAGCAAACTTTGCCCAAGGCAGGAGGTCTGACCAGTTGTTATGGTGGTTAGAAATATAGCAGCATAGAAACTGCGCCAAGGCTTGGGTGGCTCATTCTGCGGCCCTATTGCACTAACTGTGCACAAAAGGCTCGCCAAAACCCAGAGACAAACTGGCTACCCCTGTCAGAGATGATAAACCTTGAGAAGCCCATGTAACCGAAATATCTCCGGAGCAAAAATGGATGCTGGTTCTTTGGATGTGGCCAACTTCTTTAGTGGAATACAATTTGACATTTTCGAGAACTGGTCAACCACCATAAGAATAACTGTGTTGCCCTGGGAAAAAAAAGGATTTAGGGTACTGAAAAGCCGAAGCAGACACCGCATCCCTAAAAGTATGAAGTTTAAATGATACAGAAAGTGGGACTTTTAAGGTGCCAATAGAAAAAACAACATATTTTTTTTTTAAATATAATTTTTATTTATTAGACAATATATTTAAAAAGAATACATTTAATATTCAGTTAAAAATTTCATACACTTATACAGCCACTTTTATTTAACATGTTTCGCTCTGCAAGAGCTTCTTCAGGAGATTTATAGTGCTGAATGAAGTTTAATACTGTAAAAAGAGTACATAATATTACCAATCATAGATAACATTAAAACATCATTACAAATCAATTCAATAATAATAATTAATTATTATTTTAATACATATATCATACATTTCAAAAGATCATCAAATTATTATCAGACCAAGAGAAAAACCTACCTATTAATCTAAAATCAATTCTTGTAACGAATGAACCAATCTTCCAAGTTCTAGATCAAGACACTATGTTGCAACCATAGGGAGAGAAAACTTCCTTTATGCTGTATAAAAAATTGTTTAAAATAAATTAAATAGGGATTTCCCACTATCCAATATTAGGCTGCCTATTTAATGCACTTTTTGAGGTATTGCCTTATTTTTAGGGATAGATAGAAATGTGAAATGTAACGAGCCCCTTGCTCGCTCGGTTCCACTCTCCCGACACTCCTCTGCAGCTATAGAATCAGATTGCAACGTATGATGGTTCGGTCATCCAATGGTCCGGGATTAGAACCACAGCTCTGTGCCGTTCTAGTCCAGTTGTGTTAGCTCAGAACAAACACCAGGCAGGCTGTATGTAAGTTCAACCAGGAATCTATCTTTATTGACAAAATACAGGCTTTTATACACTCAAAGTGTAGGTGCAGACCTCCTGCTCATATTACTCTAACAACACAGCTGTAACCTAATTAACCTAATTAACATGGGCTAATTAACTAATCCCTTTAGACAGACTAAATGACTCAGACATGACCGTTAGGCCAGACTGGCCATCTTGTAGTTCAGAAAATCCAATCAACATTATCACAATCAACATAGACTCTTCTTCACACAATAGCAGAGTTAATTAACACAAATAACAATGGGGATCTAATGACTCTTAGATCCCATAGACTTATTTACAATACACATTTTAGCAGACAATAGACAGACAGGTGTTGGAATTTACATCAGCATCTCCTAACAGTATCTGTCCCAGCATTATGAATCAGCCACTATTCCAATATGGCAAATCCAGGGTCCCCAGACATACAGCTCACAAAGAGGACCGTTCCCCCAAATGCAAGGGCCCCCGATCGATCGGCAAGAGGCTAGCATTCAGTCCCCTCCAAAAGTCTCTTTCCCGGCTAGGTCTGTCACAGTGACCAATAGATTTCATCATTTCTTTATGAAGAGGCCAACAAAATGAAAAATTGCGAGAGCCAATCAGCAGTAGGATTCATCTGATTCTCAAGGGGCCTTCCTCAGAATGAGGAAAAGATATGCAGCAGTGGGATTTCCTGCTATTGCATAAATTTATGAGCTCAAAATCTGTGTTCCAGCAAAAAATCCTACAAAGGAAAAACAAAAACTGTGAATTTATTTAAACTAAATAGAATAAATAAAAGGTCATCTAATGCTATGTGCGGGTTTACCGCTAATTCACCATAAAAGATGGGCCTGGCAAACAATAAATCCCATACAGAAGCTACTAATATCCTGCTGGTAATGGCATTACCAGCCCCATTTAAATGGTGATAGCGGTTCACCAGCACATGCATAATCCAAATATATTCAATTGTTAATGTTCATAATATTTACAAGCCCTAAACAGGAAGCAAGGTAATGCCAATATGGAGGGAGAGAAGAGTCTGACAACCTCTCTCACACAGATGGCTGAACGCCATTAATTTCATCCCTCCCCGTCCCGCCGGCGTCTGACATCATCAGCGGGGCGTGGAAGCGTAAAACTTGTCACTGCGCAGGCGTTACTCCAGTAAGGCGGATGTGATGCCATACGCACAACGTGATGATGCACATCGCCATTTTGGGAAGTCTTCTGCCCTTATGACGCTTAGGGGATGGACCGAAATGTTTTAGGTCCACCTCCAAGTGCCACAGGACAGGAGGGGAAAAATACATCGATACGGAAAGCTTATGCAATCCACTCGCTAAAGTTCCCGTCAAGCAAGCGTCATATGACACTCTAGGGCTCAAGTTGTAAGGTGATTGGTCTTGCACCCAACAAACAAGTGCCCGGGGCGTCCGTATGGTTGCTAGTGCCAAGATTCAGCAGCCTTAATCTGTCTTTCCAAAATGGCGATGTGCATCATCGCGTTGTGCTTATGACATCACATTCGCCGCACTGGGGTCATGCTTGCGCAGTGACAAGCTTTACACGTCCACGCCCCGCTGATGATGTCAGACGCCGGCGGGACGGGGAGAGATGAAATTGATGGCGTCAGCCATCCATTCCTGATGGAGGATCTGTGTGAGAGCTGTCTGCATGCAGGATGGAATTTCCAGCAGAAGACTAAAGGAATAATGTGGATCCTATGCTGCCATCTTAATTCACAAAGATTGTGATGTCTAAGAAGTACATGGTTTCCTGATGGAAATCCAGTGTAAATTTTAAATTAAACTAATTTTGTTTAAGAGTTTTAAAAAATTAAAGCAGTTCATCTTGTGTCCCTGTCCATATAAAAAAGATGTCATCTATGTAATGACACCAGATTAGTATCTTATTAAGAAACTCTTGAATATCTTCTCTGTAGAAAAGGTTCCACTCCCACCCCCCCAGGTACAGGTTGGCATATGATGGGGCACATTTGGTCCCCATCGCCACCCCCTGCACCTGGAGGTAGTGGGAGCCATTAAACAGGAACACATTGTTTTCCAGTTTAAAGCGTAAAAGGTCAAGAATAAATCTATTATATGGTCCAGATGTTCTTTCACGCTCTGAGATGAAGCCCTCCACAACCCAAACCCCCACCTTGGCCTCTACATCAATAGCTACCAACCAAGCTCCCTCGGGGATATACATCCCATCAAGGGTTTTTAGAAGGTCCATGGTATCTCGTATATAGGATGTTAATGCTTTCACATGGGGACAAAAATAGGAAAGGTGATGCCACTCTCCAAGCTCCGTGGACCGTAAGGGAAAACCTCCACCTTCAATAGGAAACAGGTGCAGACTGTGCACAAGTCTAAGGTACTAAGGAAATCCCGGACTGCTGCATTATGAAAACGATCATCTTTATTCAAAAATGGTTAAAATCCAACAGAAATCATCAGATGCGGTAGAAGAATAGCGATAGTTAACGCGTTTCACATACAGAGATGCTTACTCATAGCTATGAGTAAGCATCTCTGTATGTGAAACGCGATAGCTATCGCTATTCTTCTACCGCATCTGATGATTTCTGTTGGATTTTAACCATTTTTGAATAAAGATGATCGTTTTCAGAGTGCAGCAGTCCGGGATTTCCTTAGTACCTGGGGACAAAAATAATCATTCACCATCTGGCTGGCAG
Organism: Aquarana catesbeiana; assembly: GCF_042186555.1. NCBI lineage: Eukaryota > Metazoa > Chordata > Amphibia > Anura > Ranidae > Aquarana > Aquarana catesbeiana. The sequence goes on from NC_133328.1 coordinate 73,550,263, forward strand.
CCTCTGTAAGGCATCCATTTCCAGAGACGATGGGTTGCCCCAGTGGATGGGTCATGTTCTTATGAACCTTGGGCATAGCATAACTCCACAATAAAATCCATAGACTGGTGGGTCCAATGCCTCTCTCCATTGGCTATGGGTTGTAGGAGGCCCACTGGAAGGTGTTGTGGTGTCTTACACTGTGCACACATGGAACAAGCGGCTACAAAGGCGTTACATCAGCGTGGAGACTAGGCCAGCAGAATTGTTGAGAAATAGCCCAAATTAGTTGATTCTTCCCCGGGTGGCCAGCCACCTTGGGAGAATGGTAAGTCTGGAGCAAAGCAGTGCGGAGATTCTCAGGGACAAAGCAGCGGTCACCAGGTTTCTCTGGAGGAAACTGGATCTGAGCTGCATGAATTCTGTCACCCAAAGGTGAGGTATTACAGGAACAGGCACCAACTCAATCTTGGAAGCGGAGGAAAAACTGTTGCGACAATGCGTCAGCCCTTATATTCTTAGTACCGGGTAAGAATGAGACTATGTAATTGAAGCTTGACAGAAAAAGAGCCCAATGCGCTCTTCTAGGAGATAAGCGTTTAGCCTCAGACAAAAATGTGAGATTCTTATGGTCAGTCAAAATGAGGACCGGCACAGTGGTACCTTCAAGGAGATGCCTCCATTCTTTAAGAGCTAAAATGATAGCTAACAATTCTCTGTCCCCAATCTCGTAATTGCATTGTGCAGGAGACAAATTCTTAGTAAAAGTAGCCACAAGGATGCATAGCGCTCTCAGAGGTAGGACGTTGAGACAGAAAGGCGTCCACTCCAGTCTCAGATGCATCAACCTCAAGAATGAAGGGTAGCGTAGGATCAGGATGTGCCAACACAGGAGCTGAAACAAAGGCAGCCGTGAGAGATTTAAAGGCTTTAATGGAATCCGGAGACAAATTCTGTTGGTTACTGTCCTTTCTGGTCATATCAGTCAGGGGTTTGACCAGAGAAGGTAAGTTCCGAATAAATTTCCGATAATAATTGGCAAAGCCAAGAAAACTTTGTAACGGACGTAGACCTATGGGTCGAGGCCACTGTAGAACTGCAGATAATTTCTCTGGGTCCATCGAAAAACCGGCAGTAGAAATGTCATAACCCAGAAATTTAACCCGTTCACAATGGAACTTGCACTTCTCCAACTTACGATACAGGTTATTATCTCTCAGCCTCTGTAGCACACTGGAGACATCTGTGTGGTGGCTCTCTAGGGATTTAGAATATATGAGAATATCATCAAGATAAGTTTCGTGAAAACCATTGCTCCCTTGAGGCGGTCAAATAATTCCATAATCAACGGGATCAGTTAGGCGTTCTTAATCGTGATGCGATAGAGACCCCTATAATCGATACAAGGTCTCAGTTCACCACTCATATTTTTCACAAAGAAGAAGCCAGCACCAGCAGGAGACGAGGACTTGCGTATGAACCCTAGAGAAAGTGCATCAGCAACATAGTCCTCCATAACTTTATCCTCCGAGACAGCCTCCGAGACTGAGGACAGAGATTCCCCGGTCAATTTCTCTGCAGCCTCAGTTGCACTGGACAGCGCAAGAATGGGAAGTGCTCAGTGCTGATGTTAGGACTGAGTTCGCCTGCTGGTGGCACTGTGTTGCTCTGGGCTGATTGCTGCAGTTCCAGTCTCCACCAGCAGGTGTCTCCCAGAAGCCAGCAGGCTTCAGTGATCAGCTCCACCTGGTTTCAGGTGCCAGGTGGCAATATAAGGCTACTCCTACTAACACAGCTTGCATCACTGTTTTGATTGCCTCCTTGCTGCCAGAGCTTGGTTCTTGTGTATCCTGCTCCTGAGCTATCTTGCATCCTGTACCTTGCTGCTTATTTGTGCTCCTGATTCCTGTACCCAGTCTTGATTCCCCCTTGCTTGCATCCCTGGTATTCCCTGTTACCCTTGTCCTCATGTTGTATATAGTCAGTTCCTAGGTCTCTCGGTGACGTAAAACACGTACGTCGGGACTATAAACAGGGCAATAGCCAATTGCTTTCGTCTCTTAATTTATTCTGAGCATGCGTGCCACTTTGTCCGTTGGATTTGTGTACACACGATCGGAATTTAAAGGATCGGATTTTGTTATCGGAAAATTTTATAGCATGCTCTCAAACTTTGTGTGTCGGAAAATCCGATGGAAAAAGTCCGATGGAGCCCACACACAGTCGGATTTTCCGACAACACGCTCCGATCGCACATTTTCCGTCGGAAAATCCGACCGTGTGTACGGGGCATTAGTGTGTATGAGACTGTGGAAGTAAACTCTATTAGGCAGAGACTAAAGCCTCGTACACACAATCAGATTTTCGGACGACCGTTCTTCTGTTTTTTCTTGCATGCTAGTCTCATGTCGAAAGTGAAGAGGTTACTTACCATACGAAAATTCTCGTAAGACAGAATAAACTTCAAAAGTGACGTAATGTGTTGATTAGTTTTGTATGTATTCTTTTATTTCTGAGCATGCATAGTCTTGCTCTTACGATTACAATATAGGTCGGCACAATGGCAGTGGTGGGCAAATGGGCGTACCTGTACGTCCCCTTTAATTGGCGGGGCTAGTGGGCATCCGCCACGTACAGCGTGCCCGTGCTCGGGTGATCGTGTCACGGAGCCACAGAACGGGGAAGTGCCTATGTAAACAAGGCATTTCCGTTCTGGCTTGTGTCATGACAAAGATCACTGCTCCCTGTCATCGGGAGCAGTGATCACTGTCGCTGTCATGTTAGTTGAAGCCCATCCCCCCCACAGTTAGAATCACTCCCTAGGACACACTTAACCCCTTGATCGCCCCCTAGTGGTTAACCCCTTCCCTGCCAGTGGCATTTTTATAGCACTGATCGCTGTATTACTAATAAATTTAAAAAATAATAAAAATGCCATAAAACTATCCCCTATTTTGTAGACGCTATAACTTTTGCGCAAACTAATAAATATACGCTTATTGCATTTTTTTTTACCAAAAATATATAGAAGAATATATAGAGTCTAAACTGAGAAATAAATTCGTTTTTTATATATTTTTGGGGTATATTTATTATAGCAAAATGTAAAAAATATTGTTTTTTTTTCAAAATTTTCGCTCTTTTTTTTGTTTATAGCTCAAAAAATAAAAACTGCAGAGGTGATCAAATACCACCAAAAGAAAGCTTTATTTGTGGGAAGAAAAGGACGTCAATTTTGTTTGGGTACAACGTCGCACGACCGCACAATTGTCAGCTAAATTGATGCAGTGTCAAATCGCAAAAAATGCTCTGGCCAGGAAGGGGGTAAAATCTTCTGGGTCTGAAATGGTTAAATCCCTCTTTTACTTTGGCAATATACTTGATGTGCAGACATTTTTCCTACCTTTTGCGGGACCTAGTCAACTATCTTTAAATTTTACTTTTTGCCCCCCTCTTCCTTTGAAAACTTTGCATTTTGGGTGCAACTTGCAAGGCTCTAATCTTATTGTAAGACAAAGGCATAATTAGCTAGTATGAATTGTATACTAGCTCATTATGAAATATTCACCTTAAAACGAAGCCCTCTCAGCAGCGCCTCCACACACCTATAAGAAGGCTGACATCTACCCCAGTGTTTCTTCCGGGTTTGCGGACTCTGGCGTTGTGATTGGCCGGAGCCGCGACGACATCACTCCCGCGCATGCGCGTGGTAGCTGCCGGTCATGGCTAAGGGCCGTTCCTTCAGAGCGCATGCACCGATGACCTAGTCGGCGGCGTATACAGCACATATCTCCTAAATGGTGCAAGTTTAGGAGATATTTACAGTACCTAAAGCCTTATTTTAAGTACAAACAAACCAGGGGAGTTTACCTCCTCTTTGAGGAGGGATCACATACCCATGCTCTTTAATGGTGATTATCCAATATCAGAAATACATTATATTGCCCCTCAAGAACCCTCAATAGCCCAATCCTCATTTAAGTATCTCATTGGCTAACAAAATGGAAGGGAGGAAAAGACCACTCATGACTGCCCTGAACCTGGCTAGAGGTATGAACATGGTAAAAAATATTAAAATTTAAGAATGAAAAACAAGTAATTAATGATCTACAGATTTAAAGTGGTTCTAAAGCCTAAACATTTTCTTACCTTCATGCATTCCTTGAATTGAGGTAAAAAATGTTTAGACATCAGTATCGCCCCCCCTCTTTTACTTACCCGAGCCCTCCAGTGTTGTGCACATCTGCAGCTTTACTTTCCCCTCACTTCCGTGTCTCACTAGCTTTGCTGGGGCACCAGGAGGTGGGGCTGAGTCACGCTGTCTGTGTCAATGGACGCAGCAGTGGGGCTCGTGAGCGAGCACATACAAGTTCTATGACTATGGCTTGCTATGAGGGCACTCGACAGGGGGGAGGAGCCAGGAGCTACGGGGCTGGACCCCAGAAGAGGAGAATTGCACAGAGCAGGTAAGTCTTACATGTTTGATATTAAAAAAACAGTAGGTTTACAATCACTTTATTGTGCAAGCTGTGGCAACTGCCATTCTAATACCTCAATGGACAAATAGGGACACTCTCACGTTGTCCATGGGGACACTCATTCAGGTCCCAGTAACAAAGGGAATCTAAATCAGAAAAAAAAATATCACAAGTTATAACAACTATCCCTTCCCCTTCCCTTGTTGCTCTTTTCTGTAGACCTGTAGACACCAGGTTCTCTAATCCTAATTCCCATTAATTGTTGTCCTTAATTACATTATCCTATCCTGTTAGGTACCAAAGCTGCTGTTATTTTATTACTTTATATGACCAGTAAATATAGGGTGCGTGTTGTGATAGGAAGGTGACACCTCCTCCATGTGTTTCCCCATTAGCTTGTTGGGTGCCATGTGTGGGTTGCACTGGAGGCCTACCCTGGGGTGGGTTCTTCTGAGCTACACCAGTCACAAGAAGGGTCAGTTCCCACATCGGCATTACACCTTGACCGAAGGTGTGCTCATCAGTTCTGGGACCAGAGAAGGGCTGCGGTCATGTGAAAGTCAAACATTAAGGCAGTCATCTAATGCAGAGTTGAGCCAATAGTGTGAAGTGTCGTGAAATTCTTTCAAGGATCCTACACACTTGAACAGAGCCATGCCCACTCCATCAGTCAGCGTACCTCTGTTATCTTATTTTCGGTAACAGATTGGGGTCCCGCCGAACACATAGACTCTTGTTTCTTCGTACCCAGTGATCAGGCCATAATTCTCCGTAATGGTAATCCACTCCCAGGGAACGACACAGACAGACAGCTAGGGAGGGAGCTGTAACACCAGACCCCCTCGTTACCGGAGAACCTGTCACCCTACCAGGTACCGTGTCAGTGACTGCTTGCAGATAACCTTTTGTTGCTGTGATGTTCCTAGAACATTTTGTGTGCTGTGGTGGACTCAAATCCTTCTGTCTATGCGCCACTACCCCATGTTGACCCCTTGAGGAACTTCAGACCAGGCTTAGTACGGATAAAAACTTTTACTATAGTGCAGCAGGTTGAACATAACATGGTAGAATGACCTTCCCTTATCTAACACTAATAGTGGCTGCCCCAGGGTACCTGTATCAGTGAAATCCATATCTGGCATGACTCGATGGGAGAAGTTCATGGCTTGGTTGTATTCCCACATCCAATTCGCAATAGCAGGAGATTTGGACTGGCTCTCTATAGAGCCAGTTCACATATCTCCGCAGCAGGTCTGGTGCGTTTTGCAGAAAAACGCTGTGCATCTCTTGGTCCATTTCAGGTCCGAATTCAGCCCAAAATTCAGGCTGAAATTGGACCAGCAATGGTGAACCAGGATGCACCGGACCCCCCCGCTGTGAGACAAATCCGTCTTATACCCCTTCCACACTGAGGCGCTTTACAGGCACTATGGCGCTAAAAATAGCGCCTGCAAAGCGATTGTAATGCACCTCTTCTTTCACTCCAATGTGAAAGCCACTGGAGTGGTGTGCTGTCAGGACACTCAAAAAAGTCCTGCAAGCAGCATCTTTGAGGTGCTGTAGGAGCGGTGTATACACCGTTAGTGGGGGTTAAAAGCACCCTGCTAGCGGCCAAAAATCACTGCAAAAACAACGTTAAAGCGCCGCTAATAATAACAGCACTATACCACTGACGCCCAGCACTGCTCAGTGTAAAAGTGCCCTTAGGTGTGAACCCAGCCTGACTTTTCAAATCCCTTTTTCCTTATAAAAAGATATTAGTCATAAAAGAGTTAAATTTTATTGCAGTTGTCATCTTCTGCTGCTGAAACTAAGACCCCTTTCACACTGACAGCGCCCGGGCATCAGCGGTAAAGCACAGCTACTTTTAACGGCGCTTTACTGTCATTTTTGCAGCGCTTTTCGGGCGCTAGCAGGGCGCTTTTAACCCCCGCTAGCGGACGAATAAAGGGTTAAAAGCGCCCACAAAGTGCCGCTACCGTGGCGCTTTTTATGCGATTCGGCGGTGCTGCCCATTGATTTCAATGGGCACGGGTGCTTTAGGAATGATATATATACATCGCTCCTAAAGCGCCTCAAAGAAGCTGCTTGCAGGGCTTTTTTTGCCGTCCTCCCAGCGCAGCACCCCAGTGTGAAAGCACTCAAGCTTTCACACTGGGATTGCAGATGAGGCTTTTTTCAGGCACTTTACGGGCGCTATTTTTAGCGCTAAAGCACCTGAAAAATGCCTCCAGTGTGAAAGGGGTCTAAATTATAGCCTAATCACCCTGCTCTAGTAAGTCGCAGTGAAACAATGTAAAGCTATTGTAATTACAACTCATATTGATGTGTAACTTTACTGCTCTTTAACATCACTATGCAAAGTGCACTATATAACATCAACCAATCAACAGATGGGACCGTTTACCCCTTGTTTACCACGTTAATAAACATTCTTCTATTCAAGGGATTAAAACAAACTCACAGCTGCTACTGTTGGAACTGTGAGCTCTGTGTTGCTTTTTTCTGCCATCAATCAGCTTTCATGTAAAAATGATCCGGACAGCTGTAAAGCCGCCCAATGACTTTTACAGTATCAAGAAGGTGTCAGGTGCCACCTGCTGTGGTTCTGAATGTATGCTGAGCTGCGTATTCATGAAAGTAATGTCATTAGGGTTGCCATCTCATTCCTGTAAACCCAAACACATATGAAGTACACAGATTCTGAGGCTAATTTATTGCAGATAAGGGGCCAAGTGAGTTTAATTACCACCTTAATCAGCCACAGAAACTGTGTAATACATATGTGCTTAGTTTTAAAGGGATGAGGTGGCAACCGTAAATGTCATTTTAGCCAACAATATGGCCAAAGGGGCACTCGTAAAAAGCCAGGGAGAAAATGCCAGCGCTGGTGAGGGCACTCGCCAACATCAGACAGTTGGAAGGTAGGTATTTTTACCTTTAGTTACGCTTTAAGTACAATTAAATAATTTAGGGATTTAGAAGTGGCACTATTACCAGGGTTTAATTGCTTACTGTGTGAAAAAACAGATATGAGCAGGATCTATGAATCATGAATTCATGGACACAGACAACAAATATTTGGGTTTACACTGTGATTTTGATTTTAATCCCCATACTTATTGTGGTATCTTTTAGAAAATCAACATTGATACTCCAGCACAATTCCATGATAAACCTAACTAATCTTAAAAAAAAGTGCCCCCCCCCTAAAAAATCAAATATGCTGGCTGACCTGTGTAAGAATTATGTATATGCAGGTACTTCCCTTTTTTTCAGGCAGCTCCAATCTAGTCATGTGATCAGGCTCACCTGTGTCAGCCAGCAGCAGCTGCAGGGGAAAGGAGGGAGTGCTGATATCAGATGGGCCATTGAAGCCTATGGGTGACGTCACTCCTCCAAGGCATTGCCAGCCTTTCTCAAGTGCTCTCTCCTCTACCGTGCAACCAGCGCTGGCTGACAAAAGGGAGATCACATGATTGGACTGGAGTGGCCTGAAAGTGGGTAAGTATATCTTTCTTACACAGCTTAGTAGGCAAATGTAAATTAGTTACATTTAGTACCTATCTGGTCACAGACAATCCTAATTTCTATGGTGGAGACATATATATCTATGATGCATAAATGTAGCAATCATATATTTATTTACTCAGTTAATGCCAGCATAAATCCATTATCGACCTGGCTGTAACAAATGGCAGGTTCTAGTATTTTTAAATGAAGAATCACATTCTGGACCTCGTTGTAACTCATAGCAGGTTCTAGTTTTGGTATCTGAGGAACCACAATCCTGGGCTGGCTGTAATACATAGTAAGTTATACCATGGGTACCTGAGGAATCATGTTCTGGACCTGGCTGTTAACCCTAACAGGTTCTAGTATTGGTACCTGAGGAACCAGATTCTCGACTTGGTTGTAATCCACTGCACGTTCTAATATTGGTACCAGAGAAATTACATTCTGGACTTGGCTGTAATCCATAGCAGGTTCTGGTATGGGTACCTGAAGAATCACATTCTGGACCTGACTGTAAACCATAGCAGGCTCTAGTATTGGTACCTGAGGAATCACATTCTGTACCTGGCTGTTAACAATACCAGGTTCTAGTATTGTTACCTGAGGAATCACAATCTGGAACTGGTTGTAACTTATAGGAGGTTCTAGTTTTGGTATCTGAGGAACCACAATCGGGAGCTGGCTGTAATACATAGCAAGTTCTAGAATGGATAACTGAGGAATCACATTCTGGATATGGCTGTTAACCCTAACAGGCTCTAGTATTGGTACCTGAGGAATCACATTTTGGACCTGGCTGTAATCCATAGCAGGTTCTAGTATTGGTGCCTGAGGAATCACATTCTGAACCTGGCTGTAATCCATAGCAGGTTCTAGTATTGGTACAAGAGTAACCAGATCCTGGACTTGGCTGTAATCCATAGTAGGTTCTAATATTAGTACCTGAGGAACCAGATTCTGAACTTGGCTGTAATCCATAGCAGGTTCTAGCATTGGTACCTGATGAATCATATTCTGGGCTTGGCTGTAATCCATAGCAGGTTCTGGTATGGGTATCTGAGGAATCACATTCTGGACCTGACTGTTAACCATACCAGGTTCTAATGTTGTTACCTGAGGAATCACATTCTGAACCTGGTGGTAACGCATATCAGGTTCTCGTTTTGGTATCTGAGGATTCACAATATGGACTTGGCTGTAATTCATAGGAGGTTCTAGTATTGTTACCTGAGGAGTCACATTCTGGTAGTGGTTGTAACTTATAGGAGGTTCTAGTTTTGGTATCTGAGGAACCACAATCGGGAGCTGGCTGTAATACATAGCAAGTTCTAGAATGGATAACTGAGGAATCACATTCTGGATATGGCTGTTAACCCTAACAGGCTCTAGTATTGGTACCTGAGGAATCACATTTTGGACCTGGCTGTAATCCATAGCAGGTTCTAGTATTGGTGCCTGAAGAATCACATTCTGAACCTGGCTGTAATCCATAGCAGGTTCTAGTATTGGTATCTGAGGATTCACAATATGGACTTGGCTGTAATTCATAGGAGGTTCTAGTATTGTTACCTGAGGAATCACATTCTGGAACTGGATGTAATCATTAGCTGGTTCTAGTTTTGAAATCTGCAGGATCAGAGAGCAAATCACCTTTAACTGCAAGGTAATAAAAATACATATTTCTAAATTAAAGCTAAAGTTTAGTTTTAAAATATACTTATAGTGTTACTAAAAAACTGCAGCTTTTTGCAATATTCATTCCATCCCTGGAACTGTCCCCCACAAACTTACTGCTCTTAGGTCTAGTGCCACTTCTCTTCCAGGTTGACCTGCTTTCTGTGGACCTAGGTTGCTATGGACATGCCCCCTGGGCATAGGCATGCGCACGGGGTGTGCTGAGTGTGCCTGGGCACACCCTAATCCAGAGGTTAGCAATCCAACAATTGTGGTACCGATCACTCACTGTATTCATTCATAACTGAAGCATAGTAAACTATGTTTATTTTGCTTCAGTTTGTGAATGAACAGGAAGCCACTCAGCACAGAGCACTTTTCATTCACTGTCCAGTGCAGCTGAGGCTACAGAGAACTGTAAAAATAGAGAGGGAATGTAAAAAATACTATAAAAATAAAATAATAAAACAAAAACTGACATAATTCCCTGCCCTACTGACACCAATCTCTGCCCTACTAACACTATCCTCTGCCCTACTGACAGACACCATCCTCTGCCCTACTGACTGACGCCAACCTCTGCCCTACTGACATGTCCACTGCCCTACTGACAAGTCCACTGCCCTACTGACACATCCACTGCCCTACTGACACGTCCACTGCCCTACTGACACGTCCACTGCCCTACTGACATCGTCCACTGCCCTACTGACATTGTCCACTGCTTTACTGACACCATATACATACACACACACGCATGTGTGATTAAGCTTTGTGGTGCACAACCTAATGCAACAGGCTGCGCACACCTATGCCCCTGGGGGTGCATCATCACACAGCTCACAGTACTCCTGGACTCCAGTACTCTTGGACTTTAAATTATTTAATTGAATATGGGCTGCTTTAATTAAAATGGAGCAAATTTAGAGCTGTTACCAATAGAAATAAATCAGATTCTCAGGTTTGTCTGAAAGATTAGGTATTGAGGGTAGAATCATTAAAGCGTAAATTTGCAGTGTTTACTTTAAATTCAAATAAAAGGTGTGGGTACAGCGTGGCATGGTGCGGGTACAGCGTGGCTCCCTCTCTGGTGGTGAGAGTACAGCATGGCTCCTGCTCTGGTGGTGTGGGTACAGTATGGCTTCCTCTCTGGTGGTGTGGGTACAGAGTCGCTCCCTCTCTGGTGTTTTGGGTACAGTGTGGCTCCCTCTCTGGTGGTGTTGGTACAGCGTGGTTCCCTCTCTGGTGATGTGGGTACAGCGTGGCTCCCACTCTGGTGGTTCGGGTACAGTGTGGCTCCCTCTCTGGTGGTGTGGGTACAGGAGTACAGCGTGGCTCCCTCTCTGGTGGTGCGGGTACAGCGTGGCTCCCATTCCGTTGGTGTGGGTACAGCGTGGCTCCCTCTCTGGTGGTGTGGGTACAGCGTGGCTCCCTCTCTGGTGGTACGAGTACAGAGGTACAGTGTGGCTCCCTCTCTGGCTTCCCCTGGCACAGTCCTCTCCTTTTCTCTTCTTTTGTAGCACTCAATTCCTCTGCTTTTTCCAGGTTCCATGCTATCTCTCTCCCCCAGCAGAGTTCATGCATGCTGGGGGCTGTAGCCTGCTGTCTGTGGACATACCTGGGGCCACCAATCTTCTGGGACTACATTTCCCATGATGGTTCCCCAGTCTCTTCTGATTGGCCCTCTGCTGTGGCCAATGGGGAGAGCGGCAGGAAGGTGGGTGGCATTGCGGCAAACCTACCACATTAGAGCCATTCTCTCTTCTCCCGTGCAGCTGACAGGAGAAAGGTAAGAGGGCGAGTGAAGGAGTGAGATACACTCGCAGCCCACCTCTCCCCTGTCACATCACCGCTGCCAAGTTCTCTGGCAAACAGATGGCACCCACTACAACTGCTTTCTGATGTCACCCCTCTGGTGGGTGTCACCAGGGTGCGTTCCACCCCACCCCCCCCCCCCCCCATAGCGATGCTACCGGACTAAAGTAACTTGCCTGCAGTGCAGTTACCATAACACCTGACCCCTGTACTGCATCCACCTAGATCAGAGCGCTGATGGCGCCCGCTCGATAAGACAGCCCCACCTTCATATGATATACAAATGTAATCTACTCTGGAAATGAGCTCAACTTCTGTTTAGTGGTACCAACCACCATACATACCCCATTGCAGGTGTGCACTTAGCCGGGTTTGGATATTCTGGGGCAGTCTTTGATGGAGGGCACGTTACGTGCCCTGGCTGTATCATCAGAGGGCGCGTCACACACTGTTTGATACTCACCCAAGGGGCAGGTAGCAGTCTGGATTTTAGCGTTTAGGGAGCCATTCCACTTCCTGCTCCGAGTAGGCGACACTTGTTGTGAAGAGTAGGACCGGTATGACAGTTAGGACTTTGGTGTCAGTTGGAGTGGAGTGAGGTGAGAACTGTAACCTGGTGTGTTACATGTCCTCTACTGCTCTGCCCAATGGAAAATAGTGACAGTTGAAGGGTTGGGGTGTAACTATAAAGTCATATGGGAAAGTAGGGTGGGTGACATGGAATAATGTGATGCATTTCTACAATGTCTACATTTTCAACACAGAGGAACCCTTGAAATAACTTTAGAGCCGGTTCACACGGGGGCGACTTGTCAGGCGACCTAGCCGCCTGACAAGTCGCCTCCCGTTCTGTACAATGGAACCGTTCTAATCGGAGCAACGCAAGTCGCTCCGACTTAGAAAAAAGGCTCCTGTACTACTTTGGGGGCAACTTGCATAGACTTCTATACAGAAGTCGTTTTGCAAGTCGCCGTGGCAGTCGTGTGCAGGTCGCCTCGGTGAGGCGACCTGCAAGTCGTGCCGCTTCTAGTGTGAACGGTCTTGGGGAACCCCTGCTAAAAATGACTGTATCTACAACTCATGATATTTTAGTGTGATGGTCAGTGGTAAGAATGCTCCTTACACTTGTTGTCATTGGGAAGAATAACCCCCTTATAGATAGCTAAAAAGATCAATGACATCAGTGGAAACTTATCTGAGAGGCAGAAATTGCTCATTGCTCAAGGAACAACTAGCAACCTTAGGAGGAACCTTAGAGGTCCATGGAACCCTGGCTGAGAAACCCTGGTCTACAGTTTCTAACAAAAATTCATTAGTTTTTATTCATGCAACATTGTGGACTATACTGTCTGTAGATTAATTATTATTGTGTGTTTCCAGAAAAACATTAACTTTAGCATTCCATGTTTTTTAGAAGAGGTTTTCTTTAAGGGCTTGTTCACACCAGCTGCATTGGATAGCGTTGCCCAACACATGTTTGCTCTATGACGGTGGGATAGGTGAGCCTGAGAGAGTCGCGGAAGGTAACGGGAGGGTCGTCTCCTCCCACTTCTTGAAATAACAATCGAGCGGCTGGTAAGCTTCTCCGATTGCTATTACAAGAGAGCCGACCGTCAGCTCTAAAAAACCTATACCGGAGTGATGCCGGCAGTTGCAGGCATCATCCCATTATAACCACCGGAAGTCCAGCGACATACGGGTACGTCGCTGGACGGGAAGTGGTAAAAGTGTAACTAAAGGCAAAACTTTTTTGTTTTGTTTTGAACAGAGTGGAGAGGGATTAGAACACTTGTCAGGTTTTTATTGCTTCGTCTGCCTTTGTTAGAGATCCCCCCCTCTCTTTTTGTCCTGTTTACCATTATCACCTGAAAATCAATAAAAGAAAATCCCAAATTTTGGGTTGTCCCTCAGAATGGTAATAGAGGAGAAAACCTCCCTTAATTTGCAGGGATTTGCTCTTGCTTCCTGCTTTGGCTATGGGACAGGAAGTGAAGGTATATCTCCCCAATGGGAAACAGATGGCAAAAAAACTGACAGGGGTGTAACAGTGGCATCACTATGGGGGTGCAGGGGGGGGGTGGACCGCACCTGGGTGACACCCGCAAAAGGAGTGACACCCACTGGTTTAGCTACAGGGGTCACAATTGCGACCCCACCCCTGCTCCATTATTCACACTGTGTCACTGGGGAAAAGTAAACATAGAGGGCCCAGGCCTGCCAGGAGTTGTCTTTTCCTGCAGACAAGATGGGGCGCTGTGGCCCAGGATGGACTACAATTCCAATGATGCTTTGTGTCGGTGTACACTCATGGGATGCAGCCCAGGGCTCCTGGCCGGCCCAGGCCCTCTGAGTTTACTTTATCCCAGTGACACGGTGTAACAGGTCAGGTTGAGTGGGGAGCAACAGCAGAGAGGGAGACTTCTTATAGCATTCAGTGGAGCTGAGAGTCTGCATAAGGTGAGCTGCCTGAAGACTGCAGAGATAATGCATGGTGATTGTTTAGTGACTGCCCAACAATGTTTTTTGTGTGTGTTACATGGTGCTTCAAGTGCCTGTTGTATGTGCACTGCAGCACCTCCTCTGGCTGCCTCACAGAGACCTCAGAGCTGAGGGAGACTCATTCTGGAGATCTGTACAGTTCTATGCTGGGGAAGGAGGGCTGGAAGGGAGTTGAATCTGTACTAAGGCAGGGGTTGTTTTGAAGCAACCAGGTGACACCAACCCTAGTGATGCCAGTGGGTTTTAATCCTCCTCTACTCTATCTGTCAGGAGCGTCTAGCGCTCCTGCTCCTCATTCCAGCATCTGGGTTTTGGCTATGGCATTCTCCCTGTCTTTGTCCACCTGCAAGCTGATTGATGTGGTCAGTCTCTGGGTGGAAACTCAAACCTGTTATAAGCCAGCTAAACCCTTGCATGCTTGTGATAGAGATTGATACGTGTGTTATTCCTGATCAAGCCCACTGTCTCTCTGCCCTGCTCTGCTAGAATGGATTTCCCTGTGTATGATCTTGGACCATATTTTGGACTATTCCCTGAACTCAGCCTGCCTTTTACCTGGATTGTCGTTAAACCACACTACCTGCCTACTATCAGGAACCATGAATCAGACCAAGACAGAAGTATAATTAAAATACACACTTGTATAATAATAATAATAATAATAATCATAAGGTAAACAGAGTAAGCATAGTCAAAACAAGCCAGAGTTCAGCAACCGAATCGGGTAGTCAGCCAAGCAAATGTCAGAGAGCCAGAGATAAACGTAGTAGTACAGCAAGCAGGATCAGGAGCCAGAAGGAACGTCAGCCAAGCAAGTCTTCAACAGGAAAGCAGGAGAAAGTCTCTGTGATGTTGACAAAGGTGAAGGCAGAGATCAAGTGAGCTGGACGACTTTAAGTAGGCTGACGAGCAGAATCAACAACAGCTGGGTAACTGTGGAGAGAGATGGGAGCTGGCAATTAGCCGACAGCTGAGTGGCCAGCTCAGAGAAGGAAGGGCTGAGCCCAGCCCTGACCCCTGCTTACTGCAAGTACCTGTTTGCTTTGCTTAGTTTGCGCC
Organism: Aquarana catesbeiana; assembly: GCF_042186555.1. Classification (NCBI taxonomy): domain Eukaryota; kingdom Metazoa; phylum Chordata; class Amphibia; order Anura; family Ranidae; genus Aquarana; species Aquarana catesbeiana. The sequence continues at coordinate 73,565,283 of NC_133328.1, forward strand.
TGCCCTGGCGTGGTAGTCAGGCACTATAGCATTGTGTTAAAGTCCTGGGGTAACCGAGTACCGGTATGTCTGCTTGCCTTATTCTATAGGTGAAGAACACAGTAGCCAGCTATAGTGTCTGACCACCTGCGTTGGGGTAGATATGACACTATCCAAAAAAAAAAAGTTTTGGATTTCATTCTACTTTAAGGTACCATGGGATATGTAGTCCTGAGATGCTGGAAGTAAACTGAAGAAGAGAAGCTGCAAATCATGCTGGAAATTCAGGAAGCTGTGGCAACATGACAACATGAAAGGAAATTTTTCAAGTGAGCTTATATTAGATTGTCAAAAATATTTTTTGTGATCTAGTCTTGCAAAATGCCATTATTTTTTAAGCATTGTATAGACAAAAAAATAGAGAGCTTAAAAAACAGTGCTACAGTAAATAAAAAAGTGAGTTTTTTATTGTATAATTTGTCCTGTTTTTAATTGCAACAACATATAATTTCTGGTACAAAGCATTAACAACGTATTTACACATTAAATAACATCTTTTTTTATTATTTTGGGCATTAACAATATATTTACAAATTAAACAACGCATCTTTTTATTATTATTTTGGGCATTACTCTCGGTCACCAATCAAAGTGTCAGCAATAAAAAAATGGCACTAATCCCAAAGGGGGAATATGCTTCATGGGCATTAAAGTGTTAAACCAATTTGTTTTTTTGTTTTTTGTTTTTTTTTTGTTTAGGAAGTCTAGACTTACATATAATATATATAGTTTTCTTTCTTGAATCTTCTTCTTAGCTTAACTGGCTGCAAATGAGACATAACTTTTTCCAGTTGCTTCCAGATTTCTGGGGCACTGATGACATGACACTGATGCCACCTGGAAAGACAAAGTCACCGGTACCTGCCTGGTTGATCTTGTCCAATTGTGGGCATGTGCAGTACAAGTGTCAGGGCTGGGCTCTCAGCCCTTCCTTCTCTGTGCTCAGGTTGCTCAGCTGTCAGTTACTTGCTAGTACTCATCGTTCCACAGTGGCTCACCTGTTGATCATCTCTTGCTCGTCAGTCAAGCCCACAGCCAGCCCCTTCTGGCTATTAAAACTGCTTTGTTCATTTCATAAATTGCCTTCGCCTTGGTCAACATATCTAGAGACTCTCTGCTGTGTTCCTGTTGAAGACTTCCCTTGCTGACGTCCCTTCTGGTTCCTGATCCTGTCTGCAACCTCTGACACTAATCTCTGGCTTCCTGATTTCCTTACTTGTTCTAAATACCTGATTTGGCTACCGAACCCTGGCTATGTTTTAACTACATTTATCAGTTGTACCATTTTTACCATTTTATTAAAAGGTGTGGTTTTTACTGCATTTTCTGTCCCGTCTGTTTCATGGTCCCTGACAGTAGGCGGATTCAGAAGATGCAGGCAATCCACCTAGTGGTAATTTTTTTTCCAGGTTGAATGAGCAGGATCACCGCATGGATCAGTTTGCCAAAGCATTTCAGATGCTCCCGATTCGCACTACTCACCTGGATCCTCCCACTGTGGCGGTTCCGGTACAACCAGCGTTGCAGGCCATTCCTGCTGCTGCTCCAGTCTCTGAGCAGGCACCCGCCTCGAATATTACCTCTGTAAGAGGTATGTCTGGTTCTGCTCCGCTTCCCCAGCAATTTGGGGGTGATCCAGTTCAATGCAGAGGGTTTCTGAACCAGTTTGGGATATACTTTGAGATGCTGCCCCAGGTGTTCCCCACTGACAGAAGCAAAGTAGGCTTCGTCATTTCTTTGCTTTCTGATAGAGCCTTGGCTTGGGCAAACCCTCTATGGGAGACACAAAAATCCATTGTCCTAAGTTACCCAGAGTTTGTGGCTTCCTTTAAAAGGATATTTGACATTCCTGCACGCTCCACTTCTGCAGCAAAGAGCCTCATGTCCATCAAACAAAGTACCAGAACTGTTGCCGATTACGCTATTGAATTCTGTACTCTGGCAGCAGAGGTCGCTTGGAACAATTAGGTGATCGTGGATGCTTTTTTTCTCAGATAACATCAAAAATGAGATAGCAGCCTACATACCTACAGATCTGGAGAAGTTGATCACGTTTGCCATTCTCATTGACTCCAGATTCCGAGAGAGATCTTCCTTTTATGGAGCGCTTGCGGAAGCCTCCTGTACATTTGGCTCCGAGCTTTGAAGTCCCACCCTTGCCTCCCTCACCTCCCATGCCTCCTGGTACTGAGTCTGCCAATGAAGAAGAACCATGCAGTTGGGCTTCAGACGTCTCTCTGTGGATGAGATGGCCTTTAGGAGGAGGGAGAGATTGTGCCTTTATTATGGCCAGAGGCTGTGGAGGTTGTGTGTCCTTTACTAGATGTCATTATTGATCACTAATTGCTGATTGAAAAAAGTGTTTTACATATCAATAGACAGTAGTGGGCACAAAAAATTGGGACAAGAATGAAAAATACTGGGCTCAGAAGGATAGTCTGTTATATTTGTTAACATTCAATTTGCAACAGTAAGGAGGTGAAAATTGTGTGTGATTGATGAATAAAAAACTAAAACTATGTCCCTTTTTCATACACCGGAAGACCTCAGCCAGGAGGAGGCTGTGGAATGTGGCAGCCAGGAGGAGGCGGGGCTAAGTTGCAGCCAGGAGGAGGCGGGGCTAAGTGTCAGCCAGGAGAAGCCTGGGACAAGTCGAAGCCTGACAGAATCGCAGGTTCCTCCCCTCCGCCTTCCATACAAAAGAGCGAGGAAGGCGACTCACATGCAGGATTCAGCACTCAGGCTCATTCAGGAGGCTTCTGCGTCCCTCAGAGCCTTACCCACTCCTGAAGAGGCCTTTGCCTGCATGGCTGCCACCAAACTGCAGGGCATGCAGGAGGGTCAACGCAAACTATGTGAGGACCTTCTTTATAAAGTCCTAAGTAAGGGGGTGAGTGGTGAACTAACACCCAATACCCACCTGAGTGAGTTGGCCCCTCCTCCTCCTCCTCCTACAAAAACTCCACCACCAGAGCCACAGCGTGGAAGGAAGCGTGGAAGGAAGACCAGAGAGTGATGGCCCTGGGTTCAGTCTGGTCTGACAAAAGATGCAGTCTCTTGTATGACCACAGCCTGGGGACACAGATGTCATCTGCTGCTTTCCGGATCTCTGGGACTTCTGGACCAGACTGCACTCCCTTATATATGGACTCCTCAGGCCACCAATTTTGTTGGAAAATCGTTGATGTGTGCCCTGGGGGTCCAAGGCTTCACCCATTTCTGCTGTTTCTCCAGTGCTGCCTCCCTCTTTGTTTAGTTGTGAGCCCTTAATAAATGAAATTTTTGTTCAATTATACTCTCCTATGTGTGTTTGCATTCAAAAAGGACAGTTTGTTTCTGAGGAGGCAGGCACATTTCAAAATACAATGTGAAATTAACAAGGGACACCAACACCAAGCAATCTCCTACAGATTATAAATAATACAAGATATCAATGGTGTTGTGGTAACTTGACACACAAAACACACACAAAAATATTATAGAGTAAAACACAACAAAAACAACAATAAAAACCCAGCCTTGAAAAACAAAACAAACCCCCAAAAAATACAAAACCAGCCTGGAAGAAAACAAAAAAAAATTACAAACAACCAAAAACTAATTTGGTCAGATGTGACAAATCTAAATATATTGAGGGAATCACAATAAATAATAAAGAAAGAAGTTTGTGAGAAGTCTGTGTGAATATGAACAGCAAAACTACTTTATTCTTCTCACATTATAAAGAAGAAGAGAGTGCGCTGTATTTATCAATTTTTGACATTGCAGCGTGACGAAAGTGCTGTATCCATTCCGAACGCTAATTTTACCCGACCGAGCTGTTCCGTCTCGGAATTTCCTCTGAGCATGCGTGTCACTTTGTGCGTCGGAACTGGCAACACACGGTCGGAATTAACGCGATCGGATTTTGTTGTCGGAGAATTTTATAGCCTGCTCTCAAACTTTGTGTGTCGGAAAATCCGATGGAAAATGTCCGATGGAGCCCACACACAGTTGGAATTTCCGACAACATGCTCCATCGGAAAATCCGACCGTGTGTACGGGGCATTACAGTGAAATGGTGAGTATACACCTTAACCTAGTGGATGGCACAGTGGTTGGGGTCCTTGCCTTATATTGCTGTGGTCCTAAGTTAATTCCCACGTGATCCCCTTGCTTTTGTGGGTCACCTTGTGTGATCTGGTTTTCTGGATATGATGTAAAAAAAAGAACGTAGCTGAAATGCTTGTAACAAGAACAAACTCTACTAGAGCATATCATCATGATTTGCAGCTCAGACAACCTTGCTCAGAAATTGTTATCTAAAGTGAAATGACAAGGACAAGCCTCACAATGATTCAGCAGAAGTGCTCAGCTTCTTCTGTTTTTGTCACTAGAAACGAGTAATAGGCGATAAATAATTGAATTAGTCATGCTTTTAGACAAATCTCTAAGAACTTGCTCTTTTTGTGCATTATTCTAAACCGATCTAGAGGCTCTTTGTTGCTAAGCAGTCCTGGTAATGCATGCGAAGTGCAGCACAGGTTTTGTGAACTTTTGTGCTTGTGTCATTTTGACATAGTGAACTTGGTTATAATTTAATTTTTTTGTGCGTTTAATCAAACACCAACTTGCAGTGTCCAAAGAATAAACAATGTGGACAGAACTGCTATAAAAAACAATACCACTGAAAAATGAATGCTTTACTTTTGGGTGGTTGCTGGAAAGCTGAGTCACAGGCTTGCTTCTTACATTCCTCAGGACTCCTCGGTAAAATGTTCATCAGAATTCTCAGATGTTCTCAACTAACACTTATTACAAAGCCAAAGGTTGAGTCACTCTCATCCAACGGATTCTTCATCATGTAGTTGGGAAGTCCACAAACTCATACTGCTGAGTGGAAATTGCATCCCAAAGGAATGTGTTTGGCTTTGTACATATTTTATTTATTTATGATCTGGACTAAAAAAATTAAAATCTATTTTTTTTTGGTTAGGTAAATAAGACATCTATTTTTTATATTTTCCTTTTGAATCAGCAGGTGGAGCTGTAGGCTAATTTTCACATGTTTCTCTATATCAGCTTTTTTCAACCAGGGTGCCTTCTGATTTCTTCAGGGGTGCCTTGGCAAATGCCTAAAAATTGCCACAAATTGCCCACAAGCCAGCAAGTGGATCAAGCCTGGTATTTTGTTACACACAGCCACAGGTTTTTATTGTGCAGCATTAAAACTTTTGGCACTGTGCAGGCCAGCCACTGGCATCCTAACAACCACTAATATCATTAATTGAGGAGGACACCTGGCACCGACACAGCATCCTTGTTTGCCCCTCCCCTTTCCCTCTCTTTCAACACTGGGGTCACGCTAGCAGAGAGGGAGTGAAACTGAGGGAGAAGAGAAAAGCTAGAATACCAGTCAGTACGAGTTTGTGAAAGTAGAGGAATAAATCACCTCCAATGTTGTGTGGCCCACATATGTGAATGCTGCTGTGATGTGATTAGTAAAATATTAGTTTAGTTTGTTTACATTTTAGAGTGGGGGGCCCTGGCATTGTGCATAAATTTAAATGCTGCTTTGGTTGAAAAAAGGTTGAGAAATGCTGCTCTATACCTACTGCTTAAAATCTGTTTACAGTGTGCAATAGCTCAAGCTTTGTCAAAACCCCCATTGAATGTAGCAGGGCAGTGACTCCTCTCCCTAGCTCTTGCTACCTCCAGAACCCTTCCATTTGAGGCTTTATTGAGAGACAGCCTGCCTGAAAATAGATAACTTCTGCGCTGTGCTCTCTTTTTAGCTACCCACAGTGCTCTCAAAATCATTTGTATTTTTTTTTTTGCAAAATTTACAAAACAAGGTTTGTTTACATCATAAACCAAGAGAGTCCCAGTCTCTTTGTGGTGTGCACAAAGTATGTGAATGGGCTCCTGGGATCAGCAACAGGCATCTACAGGAGGGGGAATGGGGGTTATGCTGAGCGGCGTTTTTTTTTAGATCCTCAAACTATAAAAAGATTGTTTATATAACCACATACCGACCAGCCGCCGCAGTTGTACTGCGGCAGCATGGCACGGCTGGGCGAAACGTTTTTATGTAACGTCGCTTCGCCCTGTGGTCACTAGGGGGCGCGTGCGTGCCCCTGTTCGCTCTCTGAGCCGATGCGAGTGCCTGGCGGTCTCGATCACCGCCGGGCTCCCGCGATCGCTCGGGGCACACGGAGAACACACAGTTTCTCGTTCTCTGAGCAGGGAACAGCTGAACAGCTATCTGTTAGTTTCCCTGCACAGTCCCCATCCCCCTTCAGTTAGAACACAAACTAGGACACACATTAACCCCTTCACTGCCTCCTAGTGTTGACCCATTCACTGCCAGTGACATTTTTACACTAATCAGTGCATTTTTATTCGCACTGATCGCTGTATTAATGGTTCAGATACAATATGCTGCCTCCTAGGTTCATGCACTGCAACTGCATGCATTCGCTGCGGTTGTGGTACAGTCCCTTTCATTTGCATGGGATGCGTTTGGCAAGGGTATCACCTGCCAAAAGAAATACGCTGTATAAAATTTGCAACAACATGTTTGTGACAAAGGGTACAGAGATGTCCATGAGCAATGCTAACTTGCCAGTGGGTGGTAGGGGGACAATAAAAATGGAGATCAGTTGCCTATTTTATTGCCTATCCTCTGCTTGTGTGAACAAGTCCTTACCTACAAATTTGTTCGGACTAACCTAAGATTCAGGAAACCCTACCAAACACCATAACCAGGCAAATTTTTTTTTCTGCATTGAACAATACCGCTTTGACCGTTGGCTCTGTTACAGTGTAATAGTGCCTATTTTGCTTGTACTGCTTCCCTTTCACATCCTCCACATTAAACTTACAAAAGCAGATATTTCATGGGACCACAAAAGACTCAAGGATAACTGAATAAAGAGATATAACACAATTCATTTCATGTTGGCTATAATGGCCACAGCATTTATTACCCAAAATGAACAATAATCATCCATAACAGCAAAATATTTAATCTTAAAATTACATGACCATAAATTATTTAATTTATTAATACTATCGCGTAGTCCATCCAGAACTGAACTGTATGACAAACCCGCATTAACAAACGCCATGACAAAAATTCAAATATTTATATATAAAGGAGGGAGGGTGGGAGCAGCACGGGGCTCCATCTTCAGCGTGATCTCCTCAGGTGATGAACAGAGCAGTAAAGCCCCCGGCTTTTATAACCAATGCCCAGTTCAATCCCGCCCGATTCAAATCGGGACCCATTGCTATTGCGCTCTACATTCTGCCATCACCTGGAGCAACCTAAAGAGAAGAGAGAAAGGGGGGAAGAGAACCAGGGAAGAGAGGCAGCCCTCTGTACTGTCCCATGGAGCCCCGCATAAGCCCTAGGGGCTCAGCCATGGGATAGCACAAAGGACTCAAGGTTAACTGAATAAAAAGACATAACACAATTTATTTCATGTTGGCTATTATGGTCATGGCGTTTTATTAAGGAGTTACCCAAAATGAACAATAATCATCCATAACAGCAAAATACAGTTTTTCATCTTAAAATTACATAACCATAAATGATTTAATTTATTAATACTATCACGTAGTCCATCCAGAACTGAACTGGATGACAAACCCCAGCAGCTGAAAGCCACTCAGAAACGGAGTGGCTGAAGCCCCCCAACGCTGTGGCCTGCTCAATCCATGTTTTGTAAGCCTAAAACAAAAATGTCAACATGCGACAGGTGTACAAAATCAATTCTGTATAGACCAGGAAGGAAACCCTCAAGGTCTATGTGGCGGTAAGAAAAACCACCTTGGGAAATTACTAAGTTGCATAATTTCCAAAAGAGTCTTTGTACCATCTCTGAAAAGACTATGACCGCAAAAGGAAATAACAACTTAAAAGAAGATAAATCCCTCTTCATCTCGCAAATCAAATCCCAAGTTTTAATCCTGCCCAGGTCATTAGCCCCAGCATGAATGATAAGTACATCAGGAGAAGGCAATTGTCCTAGTAAGAAAATTAAATGATCCTTTAGGTTTCTCCATCTCAACCCCCTTACCATAAAACCTGAAATCGTCCTTCGTCCAAACCAAGATTGGTTTTGCAATTCCTGATGGAAGTTTTCCTTTTGGCCCAAAATATAAAGGAATGTCCTACTATCCAAATGACACTCTTGGTAGAACCTAAGAAAAATTAAACAATAACAAGATCAGGACGAACATACAATTTATCACTATTCCAACGCCCCAATTTTTTTAAACCATCATTCGAGAAACTGAGAAGGTTGGCTTCAGTAGCCACACCTATCCTGAAAGAATGTGAAGAGAAACTAAAGCCAGAAAGATTAAGTTTTTTTGAGGCAAGAAGACAGGACAGATGAAAACTGGAATCTTGTTAATGGAGACAGGTTAACACGAATAAAAAATTAACCTGAAAAGGGGGGTCGAGCAGAAAGATACTGAGTAACTCCAAAAACTGGACAGATGATCTGAAAAGGAGCTCTAAAAAGAGTTATCCAACGACCCTTCCCTAATTGGTCCATCTTGGATCTACAGAGAAAAATATTAATCAAATCTTCTGTAACAGAGATGTCTGAAAACACTAAAAAAGAGGAAGAAGCTTTATTAGGTGCTGTGAGTTCCCCTATTCTAAAAGCACCAAAAAGGCAATGATGAAAGCTGTTCTGAACAGCAAAGTCTCGAATGAGGAAAAGAAAGCTGATTCCAGTGTAGACATCAGTTTCACCAATAATTCAGATGAAATAGGGCATCTACTGTCAATAGCTGGGGAAGATCTTCTGAAACCTTACAGCACTTATTTGACTGGAAAAAAGGAAGAAAGAGCAGGAAGTCGAGAAATTTTTAAAAAGAATAAGGCCCCCGCTAAAATCTTGTTAACCGAAGCAGGACTAAGTTTAGCTTGAATTAAAGCGGAAACAAAGCATAAAGCTGTATAAGCATTAACTGAATTGAAAGAAAGATTAGACTCTGAACGAAAATTACACCACTCAAACCAGGCTTGTGAGTATTCTTCCCAAGTTTTAGAAGCAATGGAATTCCTTAGATTTGCCTCGATTAGTCCCATATCAGGCCCCAGAGAAATTCTGGGCATGGGAATTCTTCTTGGGCCGCCTCTGGAGTGAGTTCCCGAAACCTCTGGAAGTGGGAACAAGATAATGAATCGGCGATCTCATTAGTAAAACCAGGGACATGCTTTGCTTTAAGCCAAATGTTAAAAGTCATACATTGCAAAACCAAAAAACTGAGTAGTTTTATTACCAATTCAGATTTTAATGATAGACAGTTTACAGCAAAAAATACTCCTTTATAAATTGTATGAAGGATAACTCATTTAGTCTCAAAATTGTTTTGCCAAATAGTAATAGCCGTCACCACAGGGAATAATTCTAATAAAACCAAATTACGGTTAATATCTGGTGACCTGCAAGACTCAGGCCATTCATTAGCACACCAATGACCATCCAGGAAGGCACCGAAAGCAACCGAACCGGATGCATCAGTAAATAAGTGAATATCAAAATCTTTAATGAAATCGCTCTTCCATACCGTGCGACCATTAACGTTGATCAGGAATTGGTCCCAAACCTTCAAATCCTCCTTTAGGCTCGATTCACACCTATGCATGTTGCTTTTGAGCGTTTTTGGAGGTTTTTTTTTCATGCTTGCCACGTTTTTGAGCCGCGTTTTTGCCGCGTTTTTGCGGCGTTTTTGCCGCGTTTTTGCCGCGATTTGCGTTTTGCGTTTTTTTTTTTTTTTCATTTTTTTTACAGTCTTAAAAAAAAATTACAAAAAAAAAAAAAATAAAAAAAAAAAAAATAAAACGGCAAAAACGCACCAAAAACGCATCAAAAACGCATCAAAAACGCTGCAAAAACGCAGCACTTGCGTTTTTGATGCTTGTCCATTGAAAACCATTACATGCAAAACGCTGCTTTTTGCATGAAAAAAAGTCCCCGACCCTTTCCAAAAACGCTGAGATACAAAAAAGCATTGATGTGAACATGTTCCATAGGAACCCATGTTAAAAAATTCCCGTGCATTTCTGCAAAATGCAAAATGCATCAAAAAACGCGCTAGTGTGAATGGAGCCTAAGGGGACAAGTAATAGAAACATGGGAAAGAGGATTTTTAAGCCCCCTAGTGGCTAGAGCAAATCTCAGAGAAAAGATTCTGGCTACTGGGATTACTCTAGACACAAACGTGAAGAGTCCCAACAAGGACTGAACATCACGCAAAAGAACCTGTCTTCGTGACAAAAAATTAGAGATAAGTAACCTAATTTTTATAATTTTAGACATTGGCAAACGGAATTCCATGGCAACTGAATCAATTGTGATGCCTAGGAATTCACCGTCACTGGGCCCACCGTTTTCTCGTGGGCTAGGGGAATGCCAAATGACTCACAGATGTTGAAAAAACAATCCAACATATCGGAACAAACTTGAACTTCAGCTGGACCTGTAAATAAAAAAAATCCTCTAAATAATGAATAGTGCCACCCTGGGGGGAATTCTGTGACAAAACCCACTGTACAAATGTTGAAAAGGCCTCAAAATAACTACATGACTTGGAAAAACCCATGGGCATGCACTTATCAAAATAGAAATGATCCTTAAAATAAAAACCGAGGGAATTAAAACCTATGGGATTGACAGGAAAAAGGCGAAATACAGATCTTATGTCCGCTTTTGCCATAAAAGATGCTTTGCCAAATCGCTTTAAAGACACAGAGCTTCATCTAAGGAAGCATACTACACAGATGACTCAAAATCTGCTATTTCATAATTCAAAGAATTGCCATGAGGAAAGGATACATGAAGAATCAAACGAAAGGAGCCTGTCTCCTTTCTTGGGACCAGGCCTAAAGGGGATAAACGAGAAGAGAAAAGGGGCGGGAGGAGAACCAGGGAAGAGAGCCCGCCCTCTTTACTGTCCCATGGAGCCCCGCATAAGCGCTAGGGGCTCAGTAATTACTGGCAGCCGTAGGTAAGATCATTTCCCTATCTTCAGTGATCAAGCTCCTGTAAAGGCCACAATTTCTTCCTTCAGCTAAAAAATTGAATGTCAGTGTGCAATCAATCAAATGTTCTGTCTCCATTGTTTTTGTGAATAAGAGAAAAAGGTGATAAATCTCTAAAAATCATTTAGTCCATGGGTACTTTAAAAGATGTTCACCATTAGTGAAATAATTATTTTATGATAGGATTTAAAAGTGTCATTCCACTTACGCATGAACGGATTTTGACCTGCTAGATGAAATTCCGACTTAAAAAGAACCTGTTGCAGAACACCATGGAGTGAGCAGTTGTACCCTTAGGCGCACTGCTGCCCTAAGTCATAATGAGCCCACTAGGAGATCCTTGAGATGCCTAATGCCATGTACACACAAGCGGACTTTCGGACTGGTCCGACGATTTATCTGATGGACTTTCGGCGGACTTCCGACGGACTTTCCTAACAAACGTACTTGCCTACATATGATCACACCAAAGTCTGACGGATTTGTACGTGATGACATACGACCGGACTAAAATAAGGATGTTGATAGCCAGTAGCCAATAGCTGCCCTAGCATTGGTTTTAGTCCGTCGGACTAGAATGCAGACGAGCGGATTTACCGACCGGACTCGAGTCCGTCGGAAAGATTTGAAACATGTTTTATATCTAGGTCCGTCAGACTTTTGGGAAAAAAAGTCCGCTGGAGCCCACACACGATTGAATTGTCCGAAGGAGTCCGGTCCGCCAGACCAAGTCTGCTGGAAAGTCCGCTCGTGTGTACACGGCATAAGTAACAGGATCCTCTGCCCCAGGCTAGTAATGTTTTGTATTGCCTGACACCCACCCAGTGCTGAGACAAGGCCATCTAGAGCCCAGAGCGAACATGCCAAATTGTGCCCCCCTTCAAGATGTATGAGCATTATGTGTCAGCGAAAATCCCCTCCCCCCAAAAAAATGTCAACCCCCTAAATTCCCCCCCTCCTCCCAGTACAAATCCACACCTTGCTAAAAACCCTCCTTCTAGCACAAATCTTTGCCACCCCCCTCCCCGTTACCCCCAGCTAAAATCCTCTCTCTCCTCATATGCCCCCAGCACAAATTCCCCCACCCCCAAAAAAATTTCCCCATATAGCACAAATTCTCTACCTCTTAAATTTCCCCTCCAAGCACAAATCTTCCCCCTCACCTAATCCAAACCCACCCTTCCAGCACACATTCCCCGCCCCCATCCTACCATATATTCTTCTAGCACAAATACCCCCAATCATCTCTACTAGCACCCCTCCCCCAAAAAAAATATTTCCCCTCTATCATATTAATTTTATAGCACACACACCCCAAATCACCCCTCCCAACACAAATCCTCCCAAATCACCACTGCTTGCACACCTCTCTAAATTTGCCATCTTAGAACAATTCTTACCCCCTGCCGCTCCCCAAATTCTCTTTCGCAACATAAATCCCCTCCCCCCCAATCTCTTTGAGGTCCCCCCACCTCACATGATACCATAGTTGCCAGGGCAGCCGCCACTCCTGCCCACCCTTTGTCCTGGCCTTGCGCCCACTGTACTGTGTGCCTTCTCACACCCCTAGTTCTCACTTGCTTAGATTTTGGTTGTACATACCTGGCTCATCGGGAAACCCAGGAACGGTGGTGGCGGCAGCTGGCCATAGAGATTGGCGGAGGAAAGATGCCTCCGCTCATCTCTATGACCTAGGAGGCCGGGAGTGTTCTTGTGACATCACGTCCGGTTCATGGCCATGGTAAACAAGGCCAATTTTTTGGGGGGAAAGCATTAGATCAATGTTTTTTTTTTAATCTGATGCTTTTCATTATAGAGGAGAGATGTAGAGTCTTATTAACCCCAGATCTCTTCATAAAGAGGAACTGTCATGCTTAATTGTTGTCACAAGAGGTGTTTATATTTCTTGTGACAGCAATAAAAGTGATACTTTTTTTTTTTAAAGGGACAGTGTAAAATTTCTTAAAGTGCCCCCATCCCCCTGTGCTTGTGCGCAGTGGCGAACACATACGTAGGTCACGCACTCATATGTAAACGGTGTTCGCACTGCACATGTGAGGTATCACCGCAAACGATATAGCGAGAGCAATTTTTCTAGCACTAGACCTCCTCTGCAACTCTAACCTTTAAACCCCTTTCATACTGTAGTGTGGCCACATTAGCGATAAAGCGTCGCTAGTTTTAGCGGCACTTTACCATGTTTTAGCGGCGCTTTTCGGCCGCTAGCGGGGTGCTTTTAACCCCACGCTAGTGGCCGAATAAAAGGTTAAAATCGCCCGTGTTAAGGGGTCTTAAAGCGTCCCCTATGGAGATTTTGAAGTACTGTAATTTGGCGCCATTGCACAGTGTACAATTTCAAAGCATGACATGTTGGGTATTTATTTACTCTGCGTAACATCATCTTTCATATTTTACAATAAAATTGGGTTATATATTGTGTTTTTTTTTTTTTTTTTATTCACTTAAGTATGTTTTTTTAAAAAAAAAAAATTGTGTTTGAAAACCACTGTGCAAATACCATGTGACATAAAAAAAATTGCAATAACTGCCATTTTTATTCTCTAGGACCTCTGCAAAAAAGTATATAATGTTTGAGGGTTCTAAATAATTTTCTAGCAAAAAAATACAGATTTTTACTTGTAAACAAAAAATTGTCAGAAAAGACCTGGTCCTTAAAAGACTGTCTCCAGAGACAAACAAAATGCTCCCTTGCTGCCTCCCTGCACTGGAAGGGTTAAATGCTTGCTTAGGATTAGGGGGCAGATAAAAGTACTTTTACTTATCCAATCATTGGCTTCCCAGGCAGTCAGCGCTCTCCTGTACTCCCCTACACTCTTGCAGTGGATTTTCCCTCAGGATCCTCACGATCAGTGCAGGCCTACAGGCCTATAGGCTCTGCATTGATCATGATGATAATAGAGGGCATCCAATCACTAGAATGTAGGGCAGTTGAGGATGTGAAGGTTGGGAAAATATAACTGCTTTTCGTGGCCCTCTAGACTTAAATGAGCATTGGGCTGCCCCAATGCAAGGGAGCATTTTTCTTTTTCCCTGGAATTTAGCTTTAATGACCTGATCCTCTAAAGCTGCTTTTACAGGTTTTTCCTGCTGCTTCAGTAGCCCATGTAAGTTCTAAGTTGCTCTACTTGGAGATTACACAGGGCTAAGAACACTTTCCTCTGCCTCCACATGACAGCGATGAGGCTGGGCTTTGCCGCTGAGGCACCTTTGTGGGAGGAAGAGTCACATGCCCTTCATACCAGAAAATACTTTGTTATTTCTCTTCAGTCTGTGGCAGGCTGGATACTTTGAAATCAAACTCCAGGTTTAGTAGAAAAATTCTATCAAATGTGCCCAGGAGCTCCTAAAACAATAAATGGAATTTTTGCTGAAATACTAAATTTCACCCCAGTGCTGCCTCCCATCAACATTCTGCTCTGTCCACTCAGTTTGTGTTATTTGACCCAGTTCAGGTTCTCCTATGGCTTCATGTATACTGCCATACATTATCACAGCAGCCCAGGCTCACTTTACAGTAGTGCTGCACAGAATGAAGCTCAGGCTACATGTGTGTGGTTCTATACAGAGGTAAGGACTGCCCACTGCTATAGGAGAGAAGAAGAGGATTCCGTTCCTGGGGAAGTTTAACCCAGAGTTTTACTTTAAAGTAGAATTCCTAACCTACTTTTTTTTTTTTAAGTCTGGTCTGGTCACATGACCCCGCAGCTATGGCTTCCCTGTGTCAGAGAGCATTTGACAACGGCTAGGAATTCCGGAAGTCATGACGTCACTCATAGGCCCCCCATTTCCCAGCCGCTGTTGGTGCTCCCTCCTCTCCCCTGCATCTGCTGCTCACTGGCACCGGGATGCCGGTGCTGCGGGATCATGTGGCTGGACCAGAGCAGATTACAAATAGGTAGTATACACAGGGCTTTTTTTCTCAAAAATGTGTGCAGTAACTCAATCCCAATCCCACCTTCCCAAACACACCCTCCAAACCGCATCAAAAAGAGGATGTGGTCAAATTTCAGTGGGAGGGTCTTAAAGGGGCATTAAATACTAGAAGTGCATAGTATAGTTGAGAGAGGAAGAAAGTAATCCCCGGTGCCGCACATCAATGCGTGTAGTGCAGTAGTGGAAGAGACAACCTCAGCCTGGGCCCGTGCCAGGCTACGCCCCCAAAGCGTTTCACCCAGCCCTCAGGAGCTTATGACTAAGCTTTGGGGGGTGGGGCGAAACGTGTCAGAGGCCAGGCCAGGCGGGAGCCTAGGCTGAGGTTGTCTCTTCCACCACTACACTACACACATGGATTCCTTCCTTTCTCTCTCTAGTGGTCAAAGGAGCTGAGACGAGCTCCACTTCTACTGCTGCAGGAGTGTTGGCAAGGAACTATGCACCATCTACACTGCTCCCAAACAATTATACGAGTCTGAGAGGCACACCAATCTTCCGTGGGTCACATTGCATAGTACAGTACATAGTCAGTACAGAGTGCAGAGTTCAAGGGTTTTACACACAAAGTACAGAATTCAGAGTTACGCTACGTGCAGAGTTCAGGCATGCACTACATACATGGTGTAGAGTTCAGGGGTGTGCCACACACAGAGTGCAGAGTTCAGCCTTCTTCTACAGCTGCATACTTCTGCATCCTCCATCCACCCCTCTTCTTCTCTAGTACCTCTATACACACTGTGTCAGGTCTCTCACTTACCAGACCGGTGAGTCCGCTTGGGCAGAAGGTAGGCTCCCTTACGTATCCGACTCCGGACCCCTGATAGAGTAGACAGGGAGCCCACGAGTGCGGAGTGGTATGAGAGCCTGGTGCAGGGATCCGGATGCCGGAAGAGAGGTGGTCCTCCAAACAGCAGGTAGTAATCAGGAACACTGGAAACAGATGTTGAGCAGGAGCTGTTTAGACTGGTCACACACAGGCAGAGGTCGGCAACGGGCAGGTAGCAGAGGTACAAGAGGAGCAGGCAGAAGCGGGGTCAAACAAGCCGGGGTCAGGTTCAGGCAGCAGTCAGGAAAGTCCAATAGGCAAGCCGGGTCGTAACAGATCAGAACTCAGGAACACAGAGAGGGTAACGGAACTTTGGCACAGGAGCTGTTGATCAGGCAGCACTGAGCAGAGATTGCAGCAAGCCTAAATAGGCTGATTGGCGCCAAACTCCGCGCACGTGTGTACGCCGATATGCACAGGCGCCCGCGCACCCGCACAGGCCCGAGCGCGCCCCCGGACACCGACGCGCACACCAGCACCACCAGGCACACGCATCCCAATACCCATAGGCGGACGCGCACTAACGCATACGCGCGCGCGCGGGCACCACCGCGCATACCATGGCCAGCCGGATGAGACACACCAGTGCCCCCAGAAGCACGCGCCCCAGCACACACAGGAACGCGCGCACCAACGCGCCCTGGCGCGCACCGACGCCCAACCAGGTAACCTCTCTGACAGTGCCCCCTCCTCAAGGGCAGACTCCGGATGCCCAGTTGGGCCAACTTGGAGGCATGCGAATCTTTGAATGCTTGCAAGAGTTCTCTGGCATGCAAGTTGCTTTCTGGCTCCCACGAGTTGTCTTCAGGCCCATACCCTTTCCACTTAATGAGGTATTGGGTTTGATTACGCCTTCTTCTGCAATCTAAAATTGCTTCCACTTCAAACTCCTCCTCGCTGTTAACTAGAATAGGCTTGGGTGGACCGACACTACGGCCAACAAAAGAATTGGGAGTAACCGGTTTCAAGAGAGACACGTGGAAGACTGGGTGTACCTTCAGAGAGTTAGGCAGGTCAAGTTCGTAGGCCAAGTTTTTGGACGGACAGGCCAATGTCAGATTAGTGGTGGATAACCATACTGGGTTGCCTGGTTCCAAAACAAGCTCTCCATGCCTCTTCCTGTCAAACATCCTCTTGTAGTATTCTTGGACCTTGGCCATGGTATCCTGTAGTAGCTTGTTGTTTGCTGAAAAGAAATCCAAGGTTTCGGATACTGCAGGAACGGAGCACTCGGGTATTGACCCAGGCAAAAAAGAACGGATGGAAGCCATAGTTGGCATAGAATGGTGTCTGATTGGTAGCTGAGTGTAAGGAATTGTTGTATGAAAACTCCGCGATAGGGAGCAGGGAGGCCCAATCGTCCTGGGAGAACGCAGAAAAACAGCGGAGATATTGCTCCAGAGTTTGATTCGTCCTTTCAGTTTGCCCATTTGACTGGGGATGATAGGCCGAGGAGAATGCCAATTCGATTTCCAAGGAGCCGCAGAGGGTTTTCCAGAATCTGGAGGTGAACTGGACACCTCGGTCAGAAACTATGTTCGTTGGAACTCCATGTAATCTAATAATTTCTTTATGAAAGATACTAGCTGTTTCCATAGCCGAGGGGGTACCTTTAATGGGAAGGAAATGGGCCATCTTAGACAGCCTATCTACCACAACAAAGATGGAGGAAAAGCCTTCTGATGGGGGGAGTTCAACGATAAAGTCCATTGAAATCATGCTCCACGGCCTCTCTGGGATCCGTAAAGGTTTTAATAGACCCCAAGCCCTCGCCCGGCTGTTCTTGCTTCTGGCGCAGGTATTACAAGAGTCAACATACTCCTTACAATCCTTAATAAAGTGAGGCCACCAGAAGGTACGTTGTACTAAGTCGATTGTTTTTCGTGCGCCAAAGTGTCCGGCCAACTTATGGTCATGGCAAAGTTCTAACACCTGTAACAAAACACTGGCCACCGCCCACACCCATAACTGGCCTTCACTGTGAAGGCCAGTTATGGGTGTGGGCGGTGGCCAGTGTTTTGTTACTGTTCGTAAATGTGGGTCAGGGACACGCTGGACACCTTTGCTGCCATTGTGCTCTTGCTGGGTGTCCAGTGTGCTCCTGTCCCTTTAAGGGGGCTTGGGCTGCCTCCAGGCTCACCTGTCTCACACCTATCCATTTAATGCATGTGCTTCCACTGTGGAGACACTTATAAATTTAGTAGTGTTAGGACTGCAAGTAATACAGGGTGCCTTGACGAGGCCTTGCAGCTTTCACATGCGTTTGCAAATGTGTGCTAACTAAACCCCTGCTTTTAACATACGGTTAGACAGGCTAATTTGGTTGGTCAGCAGACTGGTTGGTGAGTTGAGCTATGGAATTGTCTTTGTCTTACAAAGTTCTAACACCTGTACCTTTAGCTCCTCAGGGACCACAATTTTGTTTTCACGCCAAAACAGCCCGTCTTTGGCACAAGCCTCAGCAGGTGGGGTCATCCCCATAGAGGCCTGTCTAATTTGAGAGGCAAGATCTTCTTGAAGAAGCAGGAAATTCCCAGGAGGGAGGATGGTGTCTGGAGGTAGGGCTTTTTCTGAGTCGTGGAACATGCGGGAGAGTGCGTCAGACTTGACATTCTTGGATCCGGGTCTGTAGGTAATGTGGAACTGGAATCGGGAAAAAAAAAGTGCCCATCTGGCCTGCCAAGGTTTTAGTCTCTTAGCCGTTCTCAGGTATTCTAAGTTCTTATGGTCCATGTAGACCAGAATGGGGTGAGCAGCACCCTCCAGAAGATAACGCCATTCCTCTAAAGCTGCTTTAATGACCAGGAGTTCCTGATCCCCCACATCATAATTCCTCTCTGAAGATGAAAGTTTACGTGAGAAAAACCCCACAGGGTACAGGAGAGCTTTGGCTCCTTGCCTTTGCGAGAGCACAGCTCGTACCGTAATTTCAGATGCATCAACTTCTAATACGAAAGGTAGGGCTGGATTGGGATGCTTAAGAATGGGGGCCGAGGTAAACAGAGCTTTGAGTTCTTCGAAGGCCAACTGTGCCTTAGGAGTCCAGCAAAACCAGGTTCCTTGTCTGATGAGCTCGGTGATGGGGGTAATTATCGAGGAAAATCCTTTGATAAACTTCCTATAGAAATTGGCGAAGCCAATAAAGCGCTGTACCCCTTTCTTATCTGCAGGTGCAGGCCAGTCCAGGATAGCGGATACTTTTTGAGGGTCCATCTTGATACCCTCAGGAGAGATGACCAGGCCCAGAAACTGAATAGACTGGAGCTCAAACTTGCATTTTTCGAGTTTGGCGTAGAGCCCATGTTGCCTGAGTCGAGTAAGTACATTTCGTACGTGCCTACGGTGGTCGATCAGGGAAGCGGAGAAAACCAGAATATCGTCCAAATAGACTATGACATACAGGTCCAGAAAGTCACGGAAAACGTCATTGACGAAGTGCTGGAAGGTTGCTGGCGCGTTACACAGGTCAAAGGGCATACGAGGTACTCGAAGTGCCCGAATCGAGTACGAAAAGCCGTCTTCCACTCATCCCCTTCTCTTATGCGAATTAAATTGTAAGCTCCGCGGAGATCCAACTTAGTGAAAGCTGTAGTGGTCCCTAATCTCTGAAACAGTTCAGGTACTAAGGGTAGCAGGTATCTGTTTTTGATAGTAATTTTATTCAACTCCCGGTAGTCGATACAGGGACGAAGGGAGTGATCCTTCTTCTCGATGAAGAAGATGCCTGCACTCGCTGGAGACGTGGAGGGACGAATGAATCCCTTCTTTAGGTTTTCATCAATATAGGCCTTCAAGGTGCCCAGCTCCTGCTCAGTTAACGGAAAAATCCTTCCGAAGGGAACTTCGGTTCCGGGTAAGAGTTCTATTGGGCAGTCGTAAGGCCTGTGTACCGGGAGAGTCTCTGCCCCCTTCTTGCTGAATACATCCAGGAAGTCCCAGTAGGGCTCGGGAAGGGATTGACAAAGCTTGGTGTCAGAGTCCAAGCAAAGACACTGGGATGGTGTTACGGGTGTTCCATGTAAGCAGTGCTGTCTGCAGTAATCAGAGAGAAATTGAACCTTTCCTGTAGACCAGTCAGTGCTGGGATTGTGAGCCTGCAGCCAAGGCATTCCTAAGATGATTGGAAAGAGAGGAGAGGAGATGACATCCAAGCATAAGAGTTCCTGGTGTTCCGGGCCTATGGTGGCCAGTAAAGGAACGGTCTCCTGGGTAACTGGACCGGAGCTGAGGGTGGAGGCGTCTGCTAGAAATACTGCAAGTCCCTGGGCCTTGGGTTGGAGAGGAATGTAATGGTTATTAACGAAGGCCTGGTCAATAAAGCCACTGCATGCTCCAGAATCAATAATGACCGGCACCGGGATGTTCCTTCCAGGAAGCTGCAACATAACAGAGAGTGTCAAATGATTACCAGATCTGTGCAAGACAGGTGCACATAAAGAAGAGGACGGCAGGCACTTACGTCTCTTGTTGGGGCAGGCCCTCACAAAATGTCCTTGTTCTCCGCAGTACAGACATAAATTGTGGGTACGTCTGCGCATCTTTTCTTCCGGGGTAAGGGATGGACGGAGCAGACCAAGCTGCATGGGTTCTGGAGCTTCTGTGACCGGAGCAGAAGAGGCAGGAGGAAATTGGTTGGGTGCACTGGGAACCCTGGGCAGCATCCAAGTAGGATGAGGGTGGCTAGTGGACTTTTCTAAACGTCTCTCTCTCAGGCGGCGGTCAATCTGGATAGACAAGTTGATGAGCTCATCCAGAGTCTGGGGTATCCCAACATGTGCCAGTTCATCTTTGAGGGAGTCAGATAACCCCATCCGAAATTGGTGATGCAGGGCAGCGTCGTTCCACTCTGTATCAGAGCTCCAACGTCTGAACTCTACTACGTAATCTTCGGCCGCTCTGCGACCTTGCTGCAGGGAGTGCAAGGTGGCCTCAGCAGTGGCCGTTAGTTGGGGGTCCTCATATAACTGAGACATCGCTAGGAAGAAGTCATCCAGGGAATCCAGGGATCTGGATTTTTGCTCCAGTAGACGGTGAGCCCAAGTTTGAGGCTCGCCGGTCAGTAGTGATATGACAAAACCCACTTTTGTGGCATCCAGGGAAAATGTGCAGGGTTGTAAAGCAAAATAGAGTTCACAAGCGTTGCGGAATGCCCGGTATTTGCAACGTTCACCAGAGAACTTTTCGGGTGTGGGTACCCTGGGCTCGGGAGGGAGCATTACTACAGAGGGTGCTGAGGAAAGTCTGGCAGACGCTGTTCCCTGAGGAGATGCTGAGAAAGCCTGGACCTGTCCCTCTAATCTGGTGTAGCCTTCTTGTAGGCTTTTGACTGCTTGGGTCAGGCCCGCTAGGTGCCTACAAAGTTCATCCATGGGGAGGCCCCCTGCCCGGACTCGGTCATGGCTGCCTGCTACTGTCAGGTCTCTCACTTACCAGACCGGTGAGTCCGCTTGGGCAGAGGGTAGGCTCCCTTACGTATCCAACTCGGGACCCCTGATAGAGTAGACAGGGAGCCCACGAGTGCGAAGTGGTATGAGAGCCTGGTGCAGGGATCCAGATGCCGGAAGAGAGGTGGTCCTCCGAACAGCAGGTAGTAAGCAGGAACGCCGGAAACAGATGCTGAGCAGGAGCTGTTTAGTCTGGTCACACACAGGCAGAGGTCGGCAACGGGCAGGCAGCAGAGGTACAAGAGGAGCAGGCAGAAGCGGGGTCAAACAAGCCGGGGTCAGGTTCAGGCAGCAGTCAGGAAGGTCCAATAGGCAAGCCGGGTCGTAACAGATCAGAACTCAGGAACACAGGAAAACAGAGAGGGTAACGGAACTTTGGCACAGGAGCTGTTGATCAGGCAGCACTGAGCAGAGATTGCAGCAAGCCTAAATAGGCTGATTGGCGCCAAACGCCGTGCACGTGTGTACGCCGATATGCACAGGTGCCCGCGCACCCGCATGCGCCCGAGCACGCCCCCGGACACCGGTGTGCACACCAGCACCACCAGGCACACGCATCCCAATGCCCATAGGCGGACGCACGCTAACGTAATGTAATATACACATCTTTTTTACACAGGTTAGGCTGGATAGGTAGATTGTAAGCTCTAATGAGCAGGGCCCTCTGATTACCTGTCAGGTCACCTGAGACCAAGTGACAGATGCACCCAGTTGGGGTCAGCAGTGCACCTCTAAGGTAGTGGACCCTGAGGCTGACTGCTGCGGATGGAACTCGGGGTGGTTCAGGAAGGAATGTCCCCTGGAGCACCAACAAGGATCCCACAGGGACCTAAAGCATAGATTCCCCAGAGCGCGAAGTCTAAGAGCCAGCAGGTGTTCACCAGAGCCTCTAGTGGTGAGGATGGACTGGGCTGCAACTGGCTCTAGGTCGCGGCCCCCAGGGTCTCCCAGCTCACGCTAGGCTACAGGAGGATGGAGAGGAAACAGTAGCCCAGGACAGCAAGGGATAGTAAGGAGGTATCCAAATGTCGGGGGGACTAGCAGACAAGGATAACTGAGAACACGCCAAAGGTCAGGGTCATAGGCAAACAGGGATAGTCGGGAACACGCTAAGATCGGTAACAGAGACAAACGTAGAGCACACAGCAAGCAGGACACAGGACACAGGAAGCCAAACACACAATATTGCATGGCAATGCAAGCTTGGAGAATAAATTGTATTGTAACTATACTGTTGTAAAGCACTGCGCAAACTATTGGCGCATTATGAATCCTGTATAATAATAGGTAGGAGTGGGGGGGGGGGGGAGCATTTTTAAGCATAGTTAGTATTAGACTTTAATTCCACTTAAGGCAAACATTTTGCTTTGTAATACACAGGTAAAGTACAGGTTCACTTTAAGAATCTAAAAATTGATTTACAGCTTGCTTTATAAATCCTGTATGTATATATTGTTCCTAATGTTCAAGAAAGTATTGTGTGTGAAGGTCAACAATTATCTCTGTAGCAGCAAGCATGAAAAAGCATTGGTAACTATGGTGTAGGTGGCCAGCTACATCAATCAAACAGGTACATAAATGGTTCTGTTACTATGTGCAGACTTATCACCCTCTATGATGCTGCCCCAAAAAACGCATCTGTACTTTTTTCTTCAAGTAGAGGGTCGCAGAGGTGTGGATGGGCCCCATAGAATATACCAAGTGCCATTCAGAATTTTCAACATTCCCATTTGCAAAATAAAAGACACAGTTGGAAGTGTGAATATACTTTAATATTGAGCAATTGGAGATTATTATTATTATACAGGATTTATATAGCGCCAACAGTTTGCGCCGCGCTTAACAAAATAAAGGCAGACATTACAGTTACATTACAATTTGGTACAAGAGGAATCAGAGGGTCCTGCTCATTAGAGCTTACAATCTAAAAAGGAAGGGTCAATTGATACAAAAGGTAATAGCTGTGGGGGATAAGCTGTTGGAGGAAGTAAAACAGTGTTAGAAGCAGGATAAGCTTCTTTAAAGAGAAGGTTTTTCAGGGATCATCTAAAGATGGATAGATTAGGGGACAGTCGGACAGATTGGGGTAGGGAGTTCCAAAGGATGGGAGAAACTCTGGAGAAATCCTGGAGGCGAGTATGGGAGGAGGTGACAAGGGAGCTAGAGAGCAGGAGGTCTTGGGAGGACCGAAGAGAGCAGCTTGGTTGGTATTTTGGGACTAGGTTAGTGATGTAGCTTGTGGGCAGCGTTATGGATGGCTTTGTAAATTATTGTTAGTACTTTGAATTTTATTTGTTGGGTAAGTGGAAGCTAGTGGAGGGATTGGCAGACAGGGGTGGAGGACACTGAATGGTTGTTAAGGTGGATGAGTCTTGCAGCGGCATTCATTATGGACTGAAGGGGGGATAGACTATGTAAAGGTAATCCAATGAGGAGGGATTTGTAGTAGTAGAGGCGAGAGATAACCAGGGAGTGAATTAGAAGCTTGGTGGTGTCATTAGTTAAAAAGGGGCGTATTCTGGAAATGTTGCGGAGGCTAAGGTGGCCTGATTTGGACAGGGATTGTATGTGGGACTGAAAGGACAGTTTAGAGTCTAAGGTTACCCCTAGCACCCTGGCATGTGGGGACGGACTGATAGATGTGCCATTGATCTTGACTGAGAAGTCAGGGGAAGGGGCACGTGGGGGTGGAAATATTAAGAGCTCAGTTTTAGATAGATTCAGTTTGAGGAAGTGGTTTGACATCCAGGCTGATATGTCTGTTAGTAAATCAGTGATGATAGAAATTACAGGGCCCCATACAGCCTACCTGACAGGGCCCCCCTCCTCTGAAAATATCAAATGATATTTTTGCCATGATGCTATGCTTTGCAGGCATGGAAGAAATTATACTCCCAGTCTAACAAGACCCATTCAAGTGTATAGTGGCACGGAGGCAATATCTGCCCCCCCGCTCACCATCCTGAAATAACCACCCTGTAGGTGGGAGAGGAGTTAAACTGGCAGCACTGAGGGCAAAGGGGCACAATGGGGTCCCAGGCAGCAGGTACTAGAACTGATTCTCCCTATAGTGCAGCTGGAGGGAGAAAAGAAAAGTAGAAGCCGGCAGCACCGCTCAAGAGTCTCAGAAATAAGGCAGTAATGCTCGGCAGGTCCCTAGGTCCTCCTTTAGAACTGACGAGGCCTGGGCTGAGTACAGGCGGGGTGGCTGTACTGCCTTATGAGCAGCCCTGCCTGCAGCAGGTCTGGGGATCATCATCAACGTAGTGGAGTTTGAACACATGATCCACTGGAAAAGGTAAGTATACAGCATCTTGTTACAAAGGCTGTCCTTAGATTAGTTTTGATGCCATATTGACAGGGTCATGTTCAAAAATATTTAAGCATTTACCCAAATATGACATTTAAATTATAGATAGTCTTATAGACTGTCACCCATTCCTTTCCTACATCTCTATTGGACTTGTCAGTAATGAGATCTAAAATAAAACTAACTGAGGTGCTGGATTTGACTCTTCAGTGGATCATGGATTGAGGAGTTAAAGCAAATTCATACAAGGCACAATGGCTTTAGTGAAGCTGTTCCCAAAACAAAATTGGGTGCCCCTTAAACCAGGGGACCCAAAGTTTGTAAACCACACGTACAAAGCCCAAAACCATTTTGCTCCTGGGTGCTGTATCACTTTGTTTCATTTTTCAAACAACTTTGATTCTACCATTTTGAGTCCTCCTAAGTTTATATCATATCTGATCCTTGAAGGAGGGGGGTACTTCTGTGCCCAAAAAATGTGTTGGCTTTTCTTTAGAAATACCAGTATTAAAAGTTTTTGGACTCTCGGCTCATTAGTCTGGTCTTGGGCTTTGTACAACTTTTGAGGTCTGGACATCACAGTCCCCATTACTCTTCCCACTCCTTATATTATGTCCCTAAAAATATAAAATAAAGCCTAACCGATAGAGAATTGTTGGTTGCACATCCCAGGAAATTAAGTACAGAAATCGAACCAACACCTGCCCCATGAGACAAGAGAATTCATTGGGTGCCTTTGTAGCAGTCACCCATAAGAACTGACCATTAATAAGAGCCTGTGTCAACGGGCTTTGAGCTTGTTTAGATTGACCTCCCTGACTTTGGGGCTAATCAACACTGCCTCAGGCTGGGTTCATATATGAGCTGCATGCGGCTCACAGCAGGGGTCCAAGGTGTCCTGGTTCACCGTTTTAGCTCAAATTTTGGGCTGAATTCAGGCCTCAAACGGACCAAAAGACGCACAGTGTTTTTGTGCAAATTGCACAGGACCCGCTGCGGAAATATGTGAACCGGCTCCATAGGTCAAAATCTCCTGCTATTGCGAATTGGATGCGGTGAATCCGCATCCAATTTGGAATGGTGTGAACACAGCCTAAAGCTTTGTCCCAGTTCACCCTTATCCACTTGGGAGCACCTTAGGGGCCAACATGGTTGGTCACATTGGATGGGGCAGTAGTGGCAGGCTTGGGGTTAGGGGGACAACCCATTGGCTTTCTGGTAAGCAAAGATAATAGTGGAAAATAGCAGAATAGTGTGGTGCCTGCACGTTGGTAGGACACTTATGCCATGTACACACGACTGGACTTTTCGCCGGACTGAACACCGAAGGACTTTGCGACGGAGTTCTAACGAAACGGACTTGCCTACACACGATCACACCAAAGTCCGATCATTTTGAACGTGATGAAGTACGACCGGGCTAGAATAAGGAAGTTCATAGCCTGTAGCCAATAGCTGCCCTTGCGTCCTTTTTTGTCCGTCGGACTAGCATACAGACGAAGGGATTTTTCGATCGGACTCCTGTCCGTCGGAAAGATGTGAAACATGTTCTATTTCTAAAGTCCGACAGATTTTTCAACAGAAAAGGTCAGATGAAGCCCACACACGATCAAATTGTCCGATGGATTCCTTCCGTTGGACCAGTTCGGTCGAAAAGTCCGGTCGTGTGTACACGGCATTACTGTACCTACTGTCGCTCACAGGGTAATTTTGAAGTATACCTGTATAAAAAAAATAGATCTCAAATAACACAGAAAGGAAAGAAACACCATGAAGTGCCACATTATAAAATGTATTTATTATTTATTTTATATTTTTTATCTTAGATTTTAAACCCCCAACTTACCCTTTTTGGAACAAAATCCCTCTTTCCTCCTCAGTTGTCCCTTTTTGGTCTGATGCATAGACCTCTATAAAAAATGTGTTATTACGAAAAGAGTTGTGCTAAACTAAACCTTTTATGCAACTTTTGAAAAGTAGATCAGTGCGGCTCAACAAAGATAATGTGAACAAGCCCTGAGTGAAAGTTAGTACTTGTGTGTTTAACCCATAATTTGTTTATTTTATTTTTTTACAAATGACTTCTTCATGGTCTGTGCATTTTGACCCCTTCACATGTCTGTGCTGCTTTGCCTTTTTGTAAACCGCTGCACTTTTTTTTTGCCTTACCTGCAAGGCAAAAGGCATAATGTGCTAGTATGCATTGCATACTAGCCCAATATGTGAAACTTACCTGAAAACAAAGCCTTCAAGCAATGCAATGTCATTGCTGGAGACGGCGTGCATCTATACCCGGTCTTCCTTCCGGGTTCGCGGCTCCGGCTCTGTGACTGGCCAGAGCCGCGATGACATCAGTCCCACGCATGCGCGTGGGAGAAACCGGTCATGACACACTGCTCTGAAGAAATGGCATGAGCGGCCGTTCCTTCAGAGCACATGCGCCAGTGATGTAACTGACTGCTAGGACAGTAAATATCTCCTAAACGGTGCATGTTTAGGAGATATTTACACTACCTATAGGTAAGCCTTAATATAGGCTTACCTATAGGTATAACTTGAAGATGGAAGTTTACTTCCTCTTTAAGAAATGCAAAATAATATGTGTAAAAGTCTGGAAGTGTGCCATTTATTCTTCCAAGTACCCTAAACATGTGGAAGCATAGGCGACCACAAATCCTGCCTGGCATTGCTTGGCCAACCAGTAAAGTATTAGGCATTGCGGGATGTGAGCAGAGGCGCTTACACCATTCAGACAGTCCCTGCAAAATGACCAAAAAGTTTGCTGTCTTTTTTTTTTTTGGCACTGGTGCATTTTATATATAGCAGACTCCAGCTTCTCATTTAGTTTAGAGTAACAAGATTACCCCCCCCCCCCCCAATACTTCAGTGGGGTATTTTGCAAAGTTTGCAAGATTAATGAAAATGCTTGCACACCAAGCCCATGCAGATCTGTTCATCTTAATCAGAAAGTAGGCACCGGTGCTTTGTGGAAGACTGATAGTGAAGTTTGGATTTAAAAACAAATCAGCGCAAGGGAAATGATTTACTATCTGTGTGCTGCTGTCTCCTAGTTTACTAGTAATCATCCTCCTCTGATTCCCTACACCCCCTCTGCTATAATCACCTGGTGCTGCGGAGGTCAATAGAACATAGTTACAGTGAAAGGCACTCATCAAAAGTGTCCGACTATGCCCGCCCCTTCCGCCAACCTACTCTATTCATAGAAGCCATAGTATAGCTTCTACGAATGAAACAGGATCTACGAAGTGAGGAGGCGGACCTTTTATACATCCAAATGCAACCACCACATTTTTCGCCCCATTCATACCAGTGCGATTTGTCATGCGATTTGACAGTTCCAAGTCGCATGACAGTTTGCACCCCTTTGTCAGCAATGGAACTATTCAAATTGCCGCGACTCATGTCGCAACGACTTTGAAAAAGGTTGCTGCACTACTCTTTGCAGATTTCATTGTGACTTTCATAGACTTCTGTTAAATGAAGTCGCAAAATGCAATGAAATCGGAGGTGCAAATTGCACTGATCTGCAACTTTGAAATTGTGCTGAAGTAGTACGATTTCAAAGCTGCACCATTGTGAACCAGGGTTTAAGGACTGGTAAGCTGCAATATTATACATTCTTAGTTTCATTTAGCAAAAAATAAAAAAACCCAGTGGTGATTAAATGCCACCAAAAAAAGCTGTGTTGCATGATTTGCAATTGTCATTTAAAGTGCAACAGCGCTGAAAATTGGCTTGGGCAGGAAGGAGTTGAGAGTGCCCAGTATTGAAGGTGCCCTGTACTGGCTTGGGCAGGAAGGGGTTGAAAGTGCCCGGCATTGGAGGTGCCCAGTATTAGCCTGGCCAGGAAGGGGGTGAAAGTGCCCGGTATTGGAGGTGGCCAGTATTGCCCTGGGCAGGAAGGGGGTGAAAGTGCCTGGTATTGGAGGTGCCAGTATTGGCCTGGGCAGGAAGGGAGTGAAATTACCCAGTATTGGAGGTTCCCAGTATTAGCCTGGGCATGAAGGGGGTGAAAGTGCCCAGTATTGAATGTGGCCAGTATTGGCCTGGGCAGGAAGGAGTGAATGTGCATAGCATTGGAGGTGGCCAGTATTGGCCTGGGCAGGAAGGGGGTGAAAGTGCCCGGTATTGGAGGTGCCCAGTATTGGCCTGGGTATGAAGGGGGTGAAAGTGCAGAGCATTGGAGGTGCTCAGTATTGGCCTGGGTAGGAAGGGGGTGAAAGTGCCCGGTATTGGATGTGCCCAGTATTGGCCTGGGCATGAAGGGGATGAAAGTGCCCAGTATTGGATGCGGCCAGTATTGGCCTGGGCAGGAGGGGGGTAAATGTACAGAACATTGGAGGTGCCCAGTATTGGCCTGGGTAGGAAGGGGGTGAAAGTGCCCGATATTGGAGGTGCCCAGTATTGGCCTGGGCATGAAGGGGGTGAAAGTGCCCGGTATTGGAGGTGCCCAGTATTGCCCTGGGCAGGAAGGAGGTGAAAGTGCCTGGTATTGGAGGTGCCCAGTATTGGCCTGGGCAGGAAGGAGGTGAAAGTGCCTGGTATTGGAGGTGCCCAGTATTGCCCTGGGCAGGAAGGAGGTGAAAGTGCCTGGTATTGGAGGTGCCCAGTATTGGCCTGGGCATGAAGGGGATGAAAGTGCCCAGTATTGGCCTGGGCATGAAGGGGGTGAAAGTGCCCGGTATTGGATGTGACCAGTATTGGCCTGGGTAGGAAGGGGGTTAATGAGCAGAGCATTGGAGGTGCCCAGTATTGGCCTGGGTAGGAAGGGGGTGAAAGTACCCGGTATTGGAGGTGCCCAGTATTGGCCTGGACAGGAAGGGGGCGAATGTGCATAGCATTGGAGGTGCCCAGTATTGGCCTGGGCAGGAAGGGGGTGAAAGTGCCCGGTATTGGAGGTGCCCAGTATTGGCCTGGGCAGGATGGGGGTGAAAGTGCCTGGTATTGGAGGTGCCCAGTATTGCCCTGGGCAGGAAGGAGGTGAAAGTGCCTGGTATTGGAGGTGCCCAGTATTGGCCTGGGCATGAAGGGGATGAAAGTGCCCAGTATTGGCCTGGGCATGAAGGGGGTGAAAGTGCCCGGTATTGGATGTGACCAGTATTGGCCTGGGCAGGAAGGAGGTGAAAGTGCCTGGTATTGGAGGTGCCCAGTATTGGCCTGGGCATGAAGGGGATGAAAGTGCCCAGTATTGGCCTGGGCATGAAGGGGGTGAAAGTGCCCGGTATTGGATGTGACCAGTATTGGCCTGGGTAGGAAGGGGGTTAATGAGCAGAGCATTGGAGGTGCCCAGTATTGGCCTGGGTAGGAAGGGGGTGAAAGTACCCGGTATTGGAGGTGCCCAGTATTGGCCTGGACAGGAAGGGGGCGAATGTGCATAGCATTGGAGGTGCCCAGTATTGGCCTGGGCAGGAAGGGGGTGAAAGTGCCCGGTATTGGAGGTGCCCAGTATTGGCCTGGGTATGAAGGGGGTGAAAGTGCAGAGCATTGGAGGTGCTCAGTATTGGCCTGGGTAGGAAGGGGGTGAAAGTGCCCGGTATTGGATGTGCCCAGTATTGGCCTGGGCATGAAGGGGATGAAAGTGCCCAGTATTGGATGCGGCCAGTATTGGCCTGGGCAGGAGGGGGGTAAATGTACAGAACATTGGAGGTGCCCAGTATTGGCCTGGGTAGGAAGGGGGTGAAAGTGCCCGATATTGGAGGTGCCCAGTATTGGCCTGGGCATGAAGGGGGTGAAAGTGCCCGGTATTGGAGGTGCCCAGTATTGCCCTGGGCAGGAAGGAGGTGAAAGTGCCTGGTATTGGAGGTGCCCAGTATTGGCCTGGGCAGGAAGGAGGTGAAAGTGCCTGGTATTGGAGGTGCCCAGTATTGCCCTGGGCAGGAAGGAGGTGAAAGTGCCTGGTATTGGAGGTGCCCAGTATTGGCCTGGGCATGAAGGGGATGAAAGTGCCCAGTATTGGCCTGGGCATGAAGGGGGTGAAAGTGCCCGGTATTGGATGTGACCAGTATTGGCCTGGGTAGGAAGGGGGTTAATGAGCAGAGCATTGGAGGTGCCCAGTATTGGCCTGGGTAGGAAGGGGGTGAAAGTACCCGGTATTGGAGGTGCCCAGTATTGGCCTGGACAGGAAGGGGGCGAATGTGCATAGCATTGGAGGTGCCCAGTATTGGCCTGGGCAGGAAGGGGGTGAAAGTGCCAGGTATTGGAGGTGCCCAGTATTGGCCTGGGCAGGATGGGGGTGAAAGTGCCCGGTATTGGAGGTGCCCAGTATTGGCCTGGGCAGGAAGGGGGTGAATGTGCAGAGCATTGGAGGTGCCCAATATTGGCTTGGGCAGGAAGGGGGTGAAACTGCCCTGTATTGTGAGGTGCCCAGTATTAGCCTGGGCAGGAAGGGGGTGAAAGTGGAATTATTTATAATAAAGTATTTATTATTTTTGCTAAAAAACAGTTTTTGTTCCTCCTTGAAGAATCCCTTTTGGGCTGTTTGCCCTCTCTTTTTCTCTGGAGAATTCTTTCTATATGCATCTATCTGATTCAGAGGAACACACCTAACTTTAATTCATTTATATGCAATTAGGTGAATGGTTTATATTTGGGCAGTTGAAGAATTACTTGTATTATTATTCTTCCTTGCTCAAGTCGATATATTAGAGTGATCATTCATGACAATTCTTTTGTTTTTTTAGGAAGGAGGTGGAAGTGCCCAGTATTGGCCTGGGCAGGAAGGAGGTGAAAGTGCCCAGTATTGGCCTGGGCAGGAAGGGGGTGAAAGTGCCCAGTATTGGCCTGGGGAGGAAGGGGGTGAAAGTGCCCAGTATTGGCCTGGGCAGGAAGGGGGTGAAAGTGCCCAGTATTGGCCTGGGCAGGAAGGAGGTGAAAGTGCCCAGTATTGGCCTGGGCAGGAAGGAGGTGAAAGTGCCCAGTATTGGCCTGGGCAGGAAGAGGGTGAAAGTGCCCAGTATTGGCCTGGGCAGGAAGGGGGTGAAAGTGCACAGTATTGGCCTGGGCAGGAAGGGGGTGAAAGTGCACAGTATTGGCCTGAGCAGGAAGGGGGTGAAAGTGCACAGTATTGGCCTGGGCAGGAAGGAGGTGAAAGTGCCCAGTATTGGCCTGGGCAGGAAGGAGGTGAAAGTGCCCAGTATTGGCCTGGGCAGGAAGGAGGTGAAAGTGCCCAGTATTGGCCTGGGCAGGAAGGAGGTGAAAGTGCCCAGTATTGGCCTGGGCAGGAAGGTGGTGAAAGTGCCCAGTATTGGCCTGGGCAGGAAGAGGGTGAAAGTGCCCAGTATTGGCCTGGGCAGGAAGGGGGTGAAAGTGCCCAGTATTGGCCTGGGCAGGAAGGGGGTGAAAGTGCACAGTATTGGCCTGGGCAGGAAGGGGGTGAAAGTGCACAGTATTGGCCTGGGCAGGAAGGAGGTGAAAGTGCCCAGTATTGGCCTGGGCAGGAAGGAGGTGAAAGTGCCCAGTATTGGCCTGGGCAGGAAGAGGGTGAAAGTGCCCAGTATTGGCCTGGGCAGGAAGGGGGTGAAAGTGCACAGTATTGGCCTGGGCAGGAAGGGGGTGAAAGTGCCCAGTATTAGCCTGGGCAGGAAGGGGGTGAAAGTGCACAGTATTGGCCTGGGCAGGAAGGAGGTGAAAGTGCCCAGTATTGGCCTGGGCAGGAAGGGGGTGAAAGTGCCCAGTATTGGCTTGGGCAGGAAGGAGGTGAAAGTGCCCAGTATTGGCCTGGGCAGGAAGGGGGTGAAAGTGCACAGTATTGGCCTGGGCAGGAAGGAGGTGAAAGTGCCCAGTATTGGCCTGGGCAGGAAGGGGGTGAAAGTGCCCAGTATTGGCTTGGGCAGGAAGGAGGTGAAAGTGCCCAGTATTGGCCTGGGCAGGAAGGGGGTGAAAGTGCACAGTATTGGCCTGGGCAGGAAGGAGGTGAAAGTGCCCAGTATTGGCCTGGGCAGGAAGGGGGTGAAAGTGCCCAGTATTGGCTTGGGCAGGAAGGAGGTGAAAGTGCCCAGTATTGGCCTGGGCAGGAAGGGGGTGAAAGTGCACAGTATTGGCCTGGGCAGGAAGGAGGTGAAAGTGCCCAGTATTGGCCTGGGCAGGAAGGGGGTGAAAGTGCCCAGTATTGGCTTGGGCAGGAAGGAGGTGAAAGTGCCTGGTAGGCAAGTGGTTAAGAATATAATTGTATAGAACTGGATTTTTTGTTTGTTTTTTTGCGGTGTCACTTTAAGAAATGCTCAGCTGCAAAATGCTACATTTTTGCTTTGGGATAAGAGTTGTAAAGTTCTTCTGATGTCTTCTCTCGCAATGTTACATTGTACTTCTTGATGTAACGAAGTATTCTGCTGTATGAGTGAATATGAAGTCTTTATAATAATTATGGGATGTACTGTCACAGTGATCAGAGAACATTTTCCGGTTCCAGAGATCAGGCTAATAAAAATCAGACTCTCCTGATGTCAGTGTGCCCTCCCCAGGGATGGGTTACATCACACCCCACCCTGACTCTCCCCTGATCATTATTCATGTGAAGGGCAATGACGTCACGATGATGTCAGCGCCAGGCACTGGGACGCACACATGAAGGGGAGGCACAGCTGCGATCTCTCTGGCCATGGCAGTAGAGGGGGGTGATCGGGGCAGGCAGCCTGCTGGTGATCTCTTGTAGGACATGTGTCTGGGTCTTTAGGAGGACTACAAGTCGCAGCACAGGGCGGAGCTCTTTGCAAACACTTTGTCCCTCCCGCCTCAGACAGGAGAGGAGTGTTCGGAAATGTCAGCGGAGAGGAGTGGCCCCTGTCAGCAACTTGTTGGGGCCCCTCCCCCTCCTCCTGAAAATGGTTTATTCTTCTGCTAATTGGGCTGACAAGACTGACGTCATGTGATTTCCTGGAATCGGGTTACAGCCGGGGAAATGGAAATGTTACACTCTAAACAAGATGCACATTGACGTCAGCAGCCCAGGGCTGACACAGTGATTGTGGGAGCCGCTCTCTGATTCATCATGCTGCTGCCTTGCCTGGCCTCATCCACTGTGCAGGGCTAGTGCCTAGGAGCTGACACTCAGCTGGGGGACCATGTGGGGTGAGTGCATCCAATCCCTTCCTCTCTCTGCTTACTTCCTACAAATTCAATGCTGCATGCCTCTCTTCTCTTCTAGGATAGGACTGGCCACCAAGGGGTGTCTGTGATCAAGGCTCATCCTTCTTCTGGGACCTGCCCCAACTTTTTTTTTCTCCTTCTAGATACATGGTGAAAAGGGGTTATTCCTTTTTTCTTATTGGCCAAAGAGTTTGGAGGTTTTCCAATATGTTTGATGACCCCCCCCCCCCCCCCTCCACCACTCATACATTCTTGTTGTCACTTACAGAAGTTAACCCATTGTCTCACTGATGTGTTACCACTTACCACCCAAGTACACAAATGTAGTATAGTGTAGCTTACCAGATGTGATGGCTGCATTCATTTTCTTATTTCAGATAAGGGGGTGTCCACAAATGGGCACATAGCTCACTCAGAATGTAAGCTGGGGAGAGATTTGCTTATCCTTCTTCTGGGACCTGCCCCAACTTTTTTTTTCTTCTGCTGCTGGATACATGGTGAAAAGAGGTCATTCCTTCTTTCTGATTGGTCAGTGGGTGTAGAGGTTTTCCAATAGACTGGACGACCCCCTGCCACTGATGACGACACTCGTACGTTCTTGTTGTCACTTACAGAAGTTAACCCATTGACTGTTGTGAGCTGTGTTCGGAGTGGTGATATGGCTTAAAGAATATAAAGACAAGAACGTTTACCAGTCTTTAGATGCGAAGCCTGCATTCTTTTTCTTATTTCAAGGTAAGCACTTAGGGGGGTGCCCATAGATGGGCACACAGCTCACTGGGAATGGAAGCTGGGGGGAGATTTGCTCACCCTTTTTCTGGAACCTGACCCAACTTTTTTTTTAATCCTCCAGCTGGATACATGGTGAAAAGGGGTTCTTTCTGATTGGTCAGTGGGTGTAGAGGTTTTCCAAT
The DNA here is from genome assembly GCF_042186555.1 of Aquarana catesbeiana. Lineage (NCBI taxonomy): Eukaryota > Metazoa > Chordata > Amphibia > Anura > Ranidae > Aquarana > Aquarana catesbeiana. The sequence goes on from NC_133328.1 coordinate 73,599,919, forward strand.
ATACTGGATGACCCCCGTCAGTGATGACGCCACTCGTACATTCTTGTTGTCACTTCCAAAAGTTAACCCATTGAGTGACTGTTGTAAGCTGTGCTTGAAGTAGTTAAGGTGAAAGTAGATAAGGTGAAAGGAAATCTAAGAGCAAGAACAGGAATGTAATATATTGCAGCTTACCAGTCTTTAGATGTGATGGCTGCATTCTTTTTCTTATTCCAGGCTAGGGACTTGGCACTAAGGGGTGTCCATAGATGGGCACATAGCTCACCGACAGTGAAGGCTGCTGAGAGATTTGCTCATCCTTCTTCTGGGACCTGCCCTAACTCATTTTCTTTTCCTAGTGGATACATGGTGAAAAGGGCTCATTCTTCGTTTTGATTAGTCAGTGAGTCTAGAGATTTTCCAATACTTTGGATGACCCCCCCCATCTCCCACCAGCAATTACAACACTTGTACGTTCTTTACAGAAGTTAACTCATTGACTACTGTACTTTGATGTTACAGCTTAAAGTGGTAGTAAGCCCCAGGACTTTTTTTTTTTTGTACCCTGCAAGGTAATGTCATAATGTGCAAGCATGCGCATACTAGCACATTATGTTAAACTTACCTGAAAACAAATCCCTTCCAGTGCTGAGATGTCAGAACTGCAGACGCTTCCATCTTCACCCGCCTTCCTTCGGGTTCACGGACTTCAGGCTGTGTGACTGGTTGGTGCCATGATGACATCACTCCCACATATGCCTACGTGTGCCGCAGTTTACGGCACATGGCTCTGAAGGAACGGCCCGAGGGTTGGTTCCTCCAGAGTGCATGTGCCAGTGATGTCACTGGCTGCTTGTACAGTAAATATCTGCTAAACGGTGCATGTTTAGGAGATATTTACACTATCTATAGGTTAGCCTTTTTATAGGCTTACCTATAGGTAAAAGTCAGAGATGGGAGTTTACTCCCACCTTAAAGGTTATTTAAAAGCAAGAACAAAAAATGTAATAGAGTACAACTTACCAGTCCTCAGATGTGATGACTGTATGAGTTTTCCTATTTCAACATTTTCTGTTGATCCTGATAGAAATCCAGTGTCCTTGCCACTTCTTATGAGCTGAACTGAAACCCCAAACAATGTTTTCAACCTTAATGAAAGGAAAGTCCAGAGGGCTGCACACTAAACTGAGATCCAAATGCCTTTATTGCACTACATGTACAAGCAAGGGAGGAACAGCACGAACGGTTTAACACACGAATTGTACTTTATTAAAGCCCCTTTCAACCTTCCCAGCTATTTTCTGTGAACTACAAATCCACTCCTACCCATGAAGATGAACAGGGGAGGGGTTTGTAGTCCAAGTGTGCAGCCTAGGGTGCCAACTCTGGTCTTCCAGTGAGTGAGCGTTGGCTACGTAGGATGGGAAGTGTCTTATTGGCAGGATCACCAGGTGAAAAAAATAGGTAAAAGCCTTAAAAAGGAAAATAATGCAGTCACCACATGTAAGGAATGGTAAGCTACAACACATTTCATATTAGTTCTTGGATTTAAGGATGTTGTGTTGTATATGGTCAGCTTAAGGCCAAGATGGGGGAAAGTTGCAGCAGTTCCCAGCAGTAGCATGCAATGGATGGATCCTGCAGTTTATCCCCGCCAAGCCTGCACACTGCCTTATTTAGCCGTGATAGTGAGTTGATCTGGCTTTGGTTAGCCATGGTAAGACAAAGCTTCCAGCAACGGATTTATTGCAAATTAAAAGGCAAGCTGTCATCTGTCACCAAGGGGTTGGCACAGTTCTCATTTTGAATCATGAGCAATTTGACATTACTGGACTAGCTATACACATAGAGGAAACCTGCCTGTCATATGCTGGGACTGTCATTCAGCAAAAATTACAGATTTTGTTCAGCTTGCTTCAATGTTTTATGTTTGATATTCAATGTTATTAAATGCATCACATCCCCAATTGTAAATATAAACCACAATGAAAAAGAGCCCCACTGTTTTCTTTGCTGTTTTTAAAAAAAAAAAAAATAAACATTTCATAAATAAGTAAAAGCTACAGCAAGGAAAATAAGATCAACAATTAGATTTTTTTTTTTTATAATTTTCTAGTGAATATTATAATTTTAATCTTAAATCCTAATTTGTTATTACGAGCAACATCTTCTGTCTGTGGCAGCCAAATAGATTTTGTCTTTTTTTTTTTTTTTCTTTCTCCGATCCGCACTGGAAACATAAAGACCCTGATTGGTTGTTTTGGCAAAAGCATCACTTTTCTTCTGGTTTTCCTATATTATCCATACAGTGTGTATAATGATATTTCTGTTTATTATATAGTTATTCTATGCATATCTGATTTTTCTGGGCTACATATGTCTAATAATATGCCTTTAAGGAATACTAAAGTTGTAAATGTTAAGTAAACAGCCTCGGAGGCAGTAAGAAATTCTTGCAGTGTGCTGTTTGCATTGGTTAATGTATAAATAGTTAAATTTTAGATGGGAGCTCTCAGAAACATGAGATATGTCGTCACAGTGCTTCTAGAATTTGCTAGTATTGTACACAGGAAATGCATTCACCCGTACCGCCCTCTTTAGCCTTTGGAGCAAAACAAACCACACATGCGGAATATACACTCCTCCTGGACAAACATGGCAAACAACCAGCCTTCCTTGTGTCTGAGTGGGCAGCTGTTGGGATCTTACCTCAGTGCGAGCGATCATCAAAAACTGTCAAAATCTCATGGATCATAAAAGAAAAGAGTGGGCATTCTGACTACTGTCTTTACCCTGGCCACCTAAAATATAACTGAAGACAAAACTTTTTTTTTTTTTTTTATTTCTGGATAGAGAGGAGAAGGATTAGAACACCTGACAGTTTGTAGTGCTGTCTGGGTGGAATCACCGTCTCTATTAGTTCTCCTTACCATTATCATTGACAGTGAAAATCGAACAAAATCCTACATTTTGGGCTGTCCCTTGAAAAGTAATAGAGGGGAAATCTTCCAATGGAGACACTAGTTCTGGTGACCTGGGGGTGGGGGGGTGGGGAGGAGATTCCCTTAATTTGCAGGGATTTCCTATCACTTCCTGTCTTGGCTATGGGACAGACAGTGAAGGTAAATTTCCCCAGGGGGACAAGGATAGCAAAAATAAAACTTACAGGGGTTATAACCCCCACTTACTATATTCAAAATGGGAAAAAAAACACCTTTCTATCCTGGGGGAACCCTTGAAATCGTTTTCAGGTCTTGGAACTTGTGCTAAATTCATTGGACTTCTGGATTATTGTATATTAGCCTGGTCAATAGGTTGTGGAGACTTTTAAATACAAATAATAAAGAATGAGGTTAACCTAATAATCATGAAATATAACAAATAATAGTAATGGCCAGAAGAGAAACACAGATGGTGAAAAATGTAGGGGTCGTTGTAGAGGTGAGCCCTTACATTTGGTGGTTGGTGTAGAGGTGAGCCCTTACATTTGTGGTTGGTGTAGAGGTGACCCTTTACAATGAAGTATAAGGCACTGCCATGTACAGCAAGAAGTACAAATTCTTTTTTTTTTTTTTTGCATCATCGATTGCCACCTCATTGGCTTATCTTTACACAGATTATCCCACTTTAGTCCCTCATGAATGCTGCTGTCAGACTCCTCCACCTTACCAACCATTCAGTGTTCGCCGACCCTCTCCACCAATATCTCCCATTGGCTTCTGCTCAGGGGGGCCCTTCATGGTTTCTTGCACCGGGGCCCTGAAGGTTCTAGTTTAAGCCTCTGCTCTGAACTCTCTTGTATAGAATTGTCTTGTAACTGTAATGTCTCCCTTTATTTTGTAAGGTGTTGTACAAATTCTTAGTGCTGTATAAATCCTGAGTTGGAAAGATCATAACACAGCTTCAGTCCAGATTCACACCTGTATGCCCGTGTTGTAATTTGTGTTGATACAAATTGAACACAAGTGGTGTTCACTTGTTTTGGGGTGACCTTAACACATTTCACAGTGACGGCACGTCCATTAGGGGCGCACAGGCACCGCCCCCTCCCCATCCATGCATCCGGCCCTCTAATCTAGATGAAGGGCGCCAGATAAATGGATTCCAATCTGTGTATTCCTGAAGCACGTGATTAGAGCCACAGGCTCTAATAGGCTTCAAAATAGGGTGGGCTGGGGGCGCAGAGCATTGCGCCCAAAGCCCACCCAGGTGTGTGAGAATAGTGAATGAATAGTCACTATTCTCACACTGATCCTCCTTCAGGCCATTCAGGAAGCGGGTCGTGAGAAAAAAGGAGAAGCGATCCCATTGGCCGAGGAGCAAGGAGACGCACAGCTGAGGACCGAGAGACTGACCCACCAGCCGCCAAGTTCGATCCTCCGGCCCCTTCATGCAGAGTGCTGTCAGCTCCTCCTGTGGCTGCAGAAGAGAGGAGCACACACCGATCGCACACCAGCCGCCACTGCATTTCACACAAATAATACACGGGGGAAAAAAAAGTTGAAATATAGATACAGTACTGTAAACCATAAAGTACACAGAACCACAACCACCAGAAATGTGAACAAACTCGCATGATTGGACAAGCAAGCGCACATTTGTGTCTTTTGCAAATTGAAGGTTCATATGTAGGGGACTAACTGTACAGAGACAGCCCGACAACAAACTGAAGGAGCTCCCATTGCAGGCTGCCAATTGCAAGGCAGATATTTAAAGAGAAAGTAAACTGATGTTTCCTTTTTTTTTTTTTTTCTGCAAAGTAAAGGAATAATGTGCTAGCATTCATCGCATACTAGCACATTATGTGACACTTATATGCAAACAAAGCCCTCATCATCCCCGCTGCAGGCCACATCCATCTTCGCCCGTCTTCCTTCCGGGTCCACGGTCTCCAGCTTTGTGACTGGCCGGAGCCGCGTGATGTCACTCCCACGCATGCTGCTGTTCACGGCACAGGGCTCTGTAGAAACGGCACCGGCGGCCGTTCCTTCAGAGCGTATGCGCCGATGACGTAATCGGTGTAGTATACAGTAAATATCTTCTACACGGTACAAGTTTAGGAGATATTTACAGTACCTATAGGCAAGCCTTCTTACCTCCTCTTAGGTGTCCAATAGGATCGCCTGTCCTTTCAGACAATCGGGTGATGGGTCTCTGATTGGCCGGGAGGAGGATGAGTGTATAATATTCATTTGCTATTGTAACACACCTGTGTGGGCTCGGTTCGCAGTGCTTGCGACCCCGAGCCCACCCTATTTTGAAGCCTTTTGGAATCCATGCATCCGGTGTCCTGCATGGGGGGCCAGATGCCTGGATTGGGGGGGGGGTGGGGGTGGTGCCTGTGCGCACTTAGTGGATGGGCCGCCCCTGATATACAGTAAACATACTGAAAAATAAATGTAGGGTTTACATACACTTACTGGTTAGAGGAGTGGGTGGGGATTGCACAGACACCCCCCCCCCCACCCGAATACGTTTGCATTTTCACTTAACGGAGAACTATTTGTTAGCCACTGGCTGCAAGCGCTGACTGGTTTGTTCTGGGGGCGGAGCGGTCTCTGTGTCAGAACAGCACAGAGTAGGTGCCACTGTGTACACTAATGTATGTGAAATAAGGGCACTTGTAGGTCAGTGCCAAGGGCAGCAGGGTTAGATGGCTTAATACCAAGCCTAGAAATTTACAAAATGTGATAATTTTTCATTACTTTGTTGTGGAGCAATTGTAGCTAAATTTAGCTCTAGGGGAATGCAGGGGATGTTGAGATGAATCAGAAGACTCTTGACAGTTCAGGAAATCATCTCTTTTCTTGTGTTTGGTGGTCTGCGCAGTTCAAGAACCATGTCACACTAATTGGTCTGTCACTGGTGGTACAGACCACATGTCGCCCAGTGGTGCTTTATAGCAGTAGTTTTTGCAAAAATAATGCCATGATACAAGAGACGGACATTGTACATAGGGGCACGCTAGGGAAACAAGTCTAAATACGGCCCTGCCTGTGGATAACAAGGAACACATTTACTGCTGCATGGGTACCAGGGTGGATAAAAATTTTAAAAAAATCTTTTTTTTTTTTTTTTTTTTTTATTTTTTTTTATTTTATTTAAATCTGGTTTTTTTTTTATTTTTTTTTTTTTTTTAGTTATGTAGCATGAGGTTGTATATTCTGCAATATTTACATTTTTGGTAAACTCATTCAATGAATCCAAGCTGAGATATCATGCACCGCATTGATGCATTCACACAATTTCGCAGTAAACATACTAACCTGACCACTTATTATTCTAAATGGGAAACCTTCATTTTGTTTGCAAATATTAAAGATTCTACCAGCAAGAACAATGCCGCGTACACACAACCGGACTTTACGGCATACTTGGTCCGGCAGACCAATCGATCGTGTGTGGGCTCCAGCGGACTTTTTTTTCCCCCAAAGGTTTGACGGACCTAGAAATGAAACAACATGTTTCAAATCTTTCCGACGGACTCGAGTCCGGTCGAAAAGTCTGCTCATCTGTATGCTAGTCCGACGGACAAAAAAACGACGCTAGGGCAGCTATTGGCTACTGGCTATGGACTTCCTTGTTTTAGTCCGGTCGTACGTCATCACGTACAAATCCGTCGGACTTTGGTTGATCGTGTGTAGGCAAGTCCGTTCATTCGGAAAGTTCGTCGGAAAGTAAGTCAAAGTCCACCGGACAAAGTCTGCCGTAAAATCGGCTCGTGTGTAAATCCTTACATTTAAAGAGCACCTGTCATTTCAGATCCATCATGGCAGCTCATGTTAGTGGGCATCCACTCACCTGCGGCCGCTACGTCCATCACCTTGTGTCACTGCTAGGGCTGGGGGAAAAAATCGATTTAAATCTTGAATCGAGTTGAGAGGTCAAATCGATTCAAAATTTCAGCAAATCTATTTTTTTATTTTTCACCAGGACCGGCGCTGACACCGCGCCGGTCTTGAGGAGCTGCGGGCAGGAGTTTTTAGGCAAGGCCGCGGCTTCGGCCTAGTCCGCAAGGCCGGACAGCTCCTCAGGACCGGCGCAGTGTCCAAAAAAAAAAAAAAAAAAGAAACTCGAATCGTGAATCAAGTTTTTTTATTTTGTTTTTTTGTTTTTTTTTTTCTTGTTTTTTTAAAAATCGCAGATATATTATTTTTTTTTTTTTTTTTTTTTTTTGAGAAAATCTACCAGCTCTAGTCACTGCTGCATCACCAGCCACCCCATTAAAGTGAATGGGACTGTCGGTGAGTCAACAGCAGGTCAGAAGAGGAGCCGCTGCGGGACAGAGATGACAGTTGCTCTTTAAAAATTATGATTTATATCGAGTTGATTTAAATCAAGACTTTTTACTAGTTATTTAAATTAAATCCACCCTGATGGGTACCATATTCATGCTGGCTGTTTTTTTCAGTGAAATATCTGCCTGACTATGGCCTGCTTTATATATGAAGAGACACTGTAAGGCTGGCCATAGATGGATGGATGGGTTTTCATCACCCGCTGTCTGATCGGGGGGGAAAAAAATGAAGGTATTCCCCTATTCACACGAGCAAAGTAGATGGAGGAATTCTCCTCACTGTGCTATTTTATTCCGACAGCGGGGACTCCTCTATGGCCAGCTTTGTTCTCTGTATACTCCCCTTTTCTGGAGGCCTGTGTCTCCTACTTCTCCTCTGCTCCAGCATTGCAGCCATCATCAGCGTTTTTGGCATTCAACAGTTTTAGGACTGTTAAATACCAGTGTCCCATGCCATTTGCTATTGTTCCATCCAATCCAAGATACTGATGGAGGCTTCAGTTCTTAGATAGAGGGTAGGTAGGAGACACTGGCTACTTAGAGATAAGTATAATGGCTTTTCTCATGCAGAGCACTTTGGATTCTTCCATACTTTAAAAGTGAAATGCTTTGTCTGCAGTAAAACTTTACAAAACTCACATGGGTCACTGAGGCTGAATAAAGAGCCCTTACCATGGCAGAAGTGAACTCTTTCTGGTAGCTTTTAGAGTGTGTGTGTAAAAGGTTGTGTTATCAGATTATCTATTATGACTGTAGTTAAAATTCATCTTAAATATGTAGTGGTGAGGGCCCGTTCACACCAGCTGCATTGGACAGCCTTTGCCAGAACAGTCCCACTGCATAGATAAAGCAATTTGCCTTATTACTAATTAGGTTTGTCATGTGGGTGACCACCGCCAGCTGCTTGTAAAAGTCGCAGTCTTTATTAAATGCTTAAACAAGCCAGAAAATAAAACCGCTTAATTGCAGCAAATTAACCTAAAATAATCCATAACTCTGGTTCAAATGGCAAAAACAAGGTAATAGTGCACTGCCTCCATACTGGTACCACCCTTGGACCCCTGAAGAAGATGGGGAAATCCCAGACCCCTAAAGAGGAGGTTTTCACAGCTCTGCAACCATGGATCAATTCCAGGCTTTATTCACCCTGCTCACTCAGGTATGTCTAGCTCTCTCACTGCCCGGTGCCGACTGTTTCCTCTTTCTTTTCTGGAGTCTGAGGCATCTGGATTAACCCCTTCAGGACCAAAAATCTTTGAAAAGCCAAAATTCTGGGTCTCTAATATAGACTTTGCAATCTGGGGAGTACTTGAAAATCAGTCCTCTTTAGCTGGACTACCCCAGAACCCTTCACCTTGCATGTGTGGGAATCATTGAGCACTCAACATTTCTTCAAATGTCCACCGTAAAGGGACCACAACCTGAATAGTTAGGAAATATACCGGCCATTCAGGACCCAACCCTGGGGTCCTGCACTGGTTAGATGTCACTGTGACATCACAAAACAAGGGTTACAGTTGGATGTCCTGATTTTAGAAAATCGCCCTACTCCATGCCGACATCTGCATTTTAATGCAAGCTGGTATGAAGAAGCCTTAAAATGATATTTTATTTCTGGTCCAGAGTCTTTGGCCTTTTGCAGACTTTATTCCATGTGACGGCCTGAAAGGATGCCTGGCTGGCTCTCTTGCATTACCCTATACCAGGCTTCTTTGCACCCCAGCAGAAATTGGCCTCATACCTTTTTTTATTTCTGCCAAGCGGACCATCGCCCAAGCCTGGAAGACACCAGCTGTTACCTTCCAGGGGGTGAAAATCAGAATGACCGCTTTGAAGGTTAATGAGCAGATGTCCAGTATATTGAGGGATTCGCATGCAAAATTTCTGAAATTCTAGGAACCGTGGATAAGTTATTCTTTCCCATCCCTACCCCCGACTAGCTATGGTGGACTTTAAAGCTTGCTTGTATGGGTCCAGTGTCCGTGGTGCTCGCCCTTTCCTGGGGCCGCTCTCCTTTTCTCTTTTCTTTCTCTCTCCTTTCTCTTTGTTTCCTCCTTTTTCTCCCTTCATTCTTGATATGAAGGCTATCATTACAGATTGCTGTTCTCCAAGGAGTAGAATATTATAGCCTGTGATATCTACCTAATACTTAACTTAGTCCTCTATAGTCCTGGTAACAGGTTTTTGTTTTGTTATGCATTATATGGCCATACGCTGTCTCTTCACATGCGTGTCAGATGCTGCCCCTGCATGGGCAAACCATGGCTTGCTATGATTCTTGAAACTTCAATAAAAATATTGAAACAGAAAATTATATTTTATGTGTGGGTAATGCCTAGGCCTTGCAAATGCTAGTGCATCAGTTTCATTTTCCACCTAGGATACTAACTCAATTTCACAATTCAAGCCACTTTTTGAGTTTTTGCATGACTCGTTTTCCATTGAAATCAATGTGTCATCATGCACTTCCATGCTACCTTGCATCGATGTGGGTTAGAACTCTCATTGTGGTGAAATGTAAAGTACGTGGCAAAGCACGTTACAACCAATGCACACCAACATGTTTTTGTGCATTTTCATTCATGTCAGTGGAAAACCCATCAGGCAAAGAAGAAACCAAAATGCAAATATGTGAATGGGCCCAATGTTGTAGGCCTGCAGGGTAATGGCTAACCAAATGTGCATTACTGTGTGTTCATGTTTCTTGTATTCAGAATTGATATAAGACCCTGTTGTGTTTACTAGAAATCCAAAAAGCAACTTAGTATTTGGTATGGTATGCTGTTTACACATTTTGCAATGTATTGTATTACATTGTACTTCGAAAATGTGAATGAACCACCGACAGCTGTTTACATTATTTCTGTGCTGGGCTCTTGCAGCTTCATTGTCAATGTATGTCATGTTTTTCAGGAACCTTTATAAATATTATAAAAGCTGCAAAAAGCAGTCCAAAAGATAAACCCACCAAGCTTCAGGAATTTTAATCTTTGAAGGGTCACTAGAAAAAGTAATGTATTCTGATAACTAGAGATAAATAATATATATGTCATGATAATTTTCAATATACAGTTGTGCTCTTGGCCATTTTTCTGAGAATATGAATGATAACACAAAAACTTTTCTTTCGCTCATGGATAGTGTTTGGCTGAAGCCATTTATTATCAATCAACTGTTTACTTTTTTTACATCATAATGACAACATAAACTACCCAAATGACCCCGGTCAAACGTTTACATACCCCAGTTCTTAATACTGTGTATTGCCCCCTTTAACATCAGTGACAGCTTGAAGTCTTTTGTGGATGAGGCTCTTTATCTTCTCAGATGGTAAAGCTCCTCTTGACAAAAAGCCTCCCAGTTCCTGTAAATTCTTGGGCTGTCTTGCATGAACTGCACGTTTTTGAGATCTCCCCAGAGTGGCTCAATGATATTGAGGTCAGGAGACTGAGATGGCCACTCCAGAACCTTCAATTTATTCTGCTGTAGCCAATGACAGGTCGACTTGGCCTTGTGTGCTGGATCATTGTCATGTTGGAATGTTCAAGTACGTCCCATGCGCAGCTTCCTGGCTGATGAATGCAAATGTTCCTCCAGTATTTTTTGATAACATACTGCATTCATCTTTCCATCAATTTTGACCAAATTTCCTGTGGCTTTGTAGCTCTGACATCCCCAAAACATCAGCAATCCACCTCCATGTTTCACAGTAGGAATGGTGTACCTTTCATCATGGGCCTTGTTGACTCCTCTCAAAATTTAGTGTTTATGGTTGTGGCCAAATAGCTCAATTTTGGTCTCATCACTCTAAATGACTTTGTATATGAAAAGAAAATGCTGCGCCATCTTAATGGCATATGTGCCCAATAAAGTGACAAAAAAATAAAGCCTTTTAGTGCATATATACACTGAATAGGTACCGTGAATCAAATTAACATAAAGCATATAATCAAACATCATACATCTTAGCTTAATAATCCAACCACATGCATTAATGTATAAAGTGACCCATTGAACTAGAAGTGCTATGATACAATAGAAGAAAATCTTGTGAGTCAAAAATAACATAATTGGGTAATGAAATCTTGTAATGGTGATTCATACATGTTCTCGTGTCCACACAGGTGCTCCCCCCCCCTATGTGTATATTCCCACCTCAGAGCGTGTGACCTCACAATTAAGGACTTGATAGTGTGATACTGTGTTTGTTTGTTTTTTTGTTTTTTTATATTTATTGATGAACAATAGCCCCTCTCCAGGGTACTCACATTTACCGGGTGCTTCAGTGCACCACTCTACAGAAAGACAAATCACCAAAATAGTGTGTCCCTCCATCTTGAGACAGACCAGCTGTCTCCTGCACTGTCTTGTCCCCTCCCCAACATGTGATGATACAGGGATATAACGTATCTTCCTCAGCTGGTCTGTCTCAAGACGGAAGGACACACTATTTCGGCGATTTGTCTTTCTGTAGAGTGGTGCACTGAAGCACCCGGTTAAATGTAAGTACCCTGGAGAGGGGCTATTTTTCATCAATAAATATATTTTCTTTTAAAAATGGTATCACACTATCGCGTCCTTTTATATGTTTTATATGGATGTTTGAGACAGCGCCACTGAGCAGCCCAGGATCCCATCACAAACACTGAACCCAGGGGTGGTTCATATGCATGTACTAATTGAACTTAATTGTGAAGTCACACGCTCTGAGGTGAGCGTATACACATAAGGGGGGAGCACCTGTGTGGACATGTGAACACGTTTGAATCACCATTACAAGATTTGACTATTTTTGGAATAGACTTCATTATCCAATTTATGTTTATGTTTTGCTTTATTCACAAGATTTTCTTCTATTGTATCAATTTTTGCACATAGCACTTTTAGTTCACTGGGTCACTTTATACATTCATGCCTGTGCTTGGATTATTAAGATGTTTGATTATATGCTTTATGTTAATTTGATTCATGGTACGTATTCAATGTATATACGCACTAAAACGCTTTATTTTTTGTCACTTTAATAGGCCATTATTAAGGTGGTGCAGCATTTTCTTTTCATATATATTGTTTTTGCACGGTCTTATGGTACATGATCAATGTTAGCAGCTGGCCAGATAGAAGTTGATATATACTAGTGGTAGCTCGCAAGGCTTTTGTTTCTAAATGACTTTGTGCCATGCAGCCCATCTTTTTTCAAGTGCCTCCATATTGTACATCTTGAAACAGCCACACCACATGTTTTCAGAGAGTCCTGTATTTCACCTGACGTTAATTGTGGGTTTTTCTTTGCATCCCGAACAATTTTCCTGGCAGTTGTGGCTGAAATTTTAGCTGGTCTACCTGACCGCGGTTTGGTTTCAACAGACTCCTTCATTTGATTAGAGTTTGAACACTGCTGATTGTCATTCTCAATTCCTTGGATAATTTTTTTATATCCCTTTCCTGTTTTATACAGTTCAACTACCTTTTTCTAAGCAGATCCTTTGAGAGGTTATGTTGAAAACTTCACCCCCAGCCTTTTTGTAACATTCCTCCTCTGGAGTACTTGGAAAAACCTAGTGCTTATGGGTATGGAGGAATTTGTGTCCTTCTCTCCTTTCTTCAAAGATGCAGTGCCTTGGCTTGATCAGTCAGTGTTTAGGCTTGAATGGCATAACAGAAGGGAGTAGGTCATTTGGATTGAATCCTCAGATGTAGGAACTGAGCAGTGGTTGTGCACGGGAAACAAACGCGTTCCTTACCGGGCTCATCAACCTTACAAACCACTCAGTGTCTGCTCCCCCTCTCTGCCACTCCCCCCACTGTCTTCCGCTCACCCAACAAATTATATTCAAGATACTAACAATAACTTGCAAAGCCATCCACAACTCTGTCCCCAGCTACATCACTAACCTAGTCTCAAAGTACCAACAAAATCATTTTCTCTGTTCCTCCCAAGACCTCCTACTTTCTAGCTTCCTTGTCACCTCCTCCCATGCTCGCCTCCGGGACTTTCCCAGAGCCTTTCCCATCCTCTGGAACTCTCTACCCCAATCTGTCCGACTATCTCCTACTCTGTCCACTTTCAGACGATCCCTAAAAATTCTATCTGGCCCCCACCTAACAACTGTTATTTTCTCCATCAGCCCATCCCCTGCAGTTATTACCTTTTTTGTGTCTCTTGACTCTCCCTCTTAGATTGTAAGCTCTAAGGAGCAGGCCTCTCTGATTCCTACTGTATTAAATTGTATTGTAATTTGTACTGTCTGCCCTAATTTCATAAAGCTCTGGGTAAACTGTTGGTGCTACATAAATTCTGTATAATAATTGATTATGGGGAGCTTGAATTTTCAAGAGATTGTCCCTGAATGAGCAATTGACAGATTTTCTTTAAAGCCGAGTTTTAAAGTGGTTGTAAACCCTTTACAACCACTTTATACTACAGGCAAGCCTATAATTAGGCTTACCTTTTAGCTACACTGGATATCTCCTAAACCTGCACGGTTTAGGAGATATCCCTGTATTTGCATGTGCCAACGTCATCTGCACATGCGCACTTAAGCAAACTGAAGCAAGGGCACATACGTGCCGTTGCTTCTGTTGTACTGTGCCGTTACCGGCGAATCCTGCGCTCATGGGCGGGAGTGACGTCATTGCGGCTCCAGCCAATCACAGCCCTGGAGCTGCCATACCCGGAAGTAACCCCCCACAGAGATGTCGGCTGCCGGAGCGGAGAACGAAGACCGCTGCGGGGGCTTCGATCTCAGGTAGCTCGGGGGCGAGCCTGCTTGGGTTCACTCATTGCAAGCTGATTGCTCTGGGGTCACTTGGCAGGAAAGAGGGGCCAAGAGGGGGACAGGGGACCCGAGAAGAGGATGAATGAGGCTGCTCTGGGCAAAACCACTGCACAGAGCAGGTAAGTATAACATGTTTGTCATTTAAACAAAATTGCCTTTAATATCACTTTAACGTCTATCCATGTTCTGGGGGCACCTCAAAATTTTTGTTTCACCCACCTTCCTGGTGATATTGTTGATCAAGACAATTAGTGAAAGCAAATCTCAAAGATAATACAGTTAAAAATAAAATAAAAATAGCCCATCACACTATCCATCGCAAAAAAAAAATGTGTTGTCTTCTTAGTTAAATTTTAACACATGCCAGCAATAGCCAGCCCTTTAAAGGTTCATAATGCCAGAGGTGTTACTTGGGCTTCCCAGTCACATGATCACAGTGTTTGGCTGTCACAGTGGTTAAGTGTTGGGAAGCCCACCCCATTGGCTTCTGATCATAAATAGCCTACTGGGGTGTTGATTAAAGCAATTGTAAACCGCGGTTGTTTAAAAAAAAAAAAAGAAAAAACGCCTGCATCACATACTAGCACGTTAAGAAATACTCACCTTGTAATGAAGCCTTCTAGTGCTGTGCTGTCACCGCTAAGAGGGCTGACATGTTCCCCTGGCCTTTCTTCCGGGTTCGCGGTCTCTGTTTATTTGATCAACCGGAGCTGCGATGACGTCACTCCCACGCGTGTGTGCGAGAGCCCTCGGTTCTGGCACGAAGCTCTGATGCGCCGATGACATACATGGCTGCGTTCCGGGTGAATATCTCCTACTGGGTGCTCGTTTAGTAGATATTAATTTTACCTACAGGTAAGCTTTATTATAGGCTTATGTGTAGGTAAAAATCACCAAGCAGGCTTTACCACTTTAAGTACACAAACAAGGGTTGCTGGCCATAGACGTATGTGTATATATAGCTCACCGTTAAAGCCCACCACTGTCTTGCCGCATATTGGCTTACGGCCGGCAACGTATTAAACGCATTACACAAAGTGCAGCGTAAGAATATGGCGGGGAGATTGTTAGTAGCGTCTGTTAGTCTAAAACTCTATTTCTGTGACTTCAGTTGGGCCTTAAATCTGTATCTGCATTATTAGACTGTCCTATATAGGATGTAGGAATATAGTTGTGTGGTCTGTAATTTTGGTTATAGTTTCCTATTTACTATTTACTCAGTCCATATAACAGGCAGCACTTTTTGAATGTTGCAATATGTTTAGTTTCCCACTTCTGCTTTTTGCATCAATGCATTGCACCTTTTCTTCTGAAACAGCCTGTTTTGAAATGTTCAGGCGTATTCTTGAAATCATCCCGACCTTTCCCGTATGAAATGTGTCGTTCATCCATCTGCTAAATGCATGTTATGAAATTTCATGAAGTATTTGATTTGCCTATGGCTGAAAAGAGAACTTAAAGCTGAACTCTGGGCATGAAAACTCATTTTAAAGGGTAAGTTCACCTTTGCAGAAAAATCTGTAAGGTGAACTTACACAGAATCCCCCCGTCCCGCTGACCTGGTTTGCAGCAATCTCCCGTCCTGAGCTCTGGTATATTCGCGTCAGGAGCTTAGAAAACCCCCCAGGCATCCACGCCTCTTCTTCCCAGCTGACAGGAAAGGCTATGCAGCTTCTGATTGGTCGGTGCCACCCATGTGATGGGCTGACCAATTAGAAAGCTCCGAAACATCCCTCCTGAGGGGGTACGTTTTGGACATTCAGCTGTGGGGATTTCTAAGCACTGGACTCCTGATGCGGATATTCCGAGGGCTCAGAACGAGAGATTGCTCAGGTCAGCGGGACTGGGGACTGGGGGGTGAGGAGGGGATCCTGTGTAAGTTCACCTTACAGATTTTTCTGTAAAGGTGAACTTACCCTTTAAATATCTTCTCTCATGAGCAACACAGGATATAAATCTACTTTGTATGCACCAAATGCCTTTGTAAACCAAAAAATTGTTTAGTAAAAGTAGCAGTGACATTGTCACTGTGCTGTATATAGCCTGTGCAGAGAGCAGAGCTGTGGGAGGGGACCAGCAGGCCCCACCCACTATGGACTGCCTGCAGAAAACTACAGGAGGGGGCGGAGTAAGGACCAGACACCCTGCATAAGGAGAGAGAACGTCAGTGACCGGTCTTTACAGGAAGCTGCTGCACAGAGGCACAGTTTCACTCTGATTTACTGCACAGATCTGGAAGAAATACACAAAGTACACCAAAATTCAAGCAAGAATATGCATGATGAATGTACAGTAAAACCTTGGATTGCAAGTAACTTGGTCTGCGAGTGTTTTACAAGACGAGCAACTTTTTTTTTTTTATAATTTTTAACTTGATAAATGAGTGAGGCCTTGCAATATGAGTAGGGTCACATCCCATTTCAGTCAATGAGAGCTGTCTTAATTAGCACTGCTAAAGTGGCTTCGCCTTTAGAAAAGTTTCCTGTACTACATAGGCGACTTCTATCTAACTTGTGCCCATAGACTTTAGGCTGTGTTCACACCGCAGTACGGAGCAACTCACAGCAGGGGTCCGGTGTGTCCCTGTTCACCATTTCAGGTCCAATGTCAGTCCAAATTTTTGGCTGAATTCGGACCTAAAATGGACCAGAAGATGCACAGGACTCCTGTGCAATTTGCACTGGAGCAGCTCCAGAGATATGTGAACCGGCTCCATAGAGAGCCGGTCACAGTCTCCTGACATGCGAATGGGATACAGGGAAACCCGCATATAATGTAAACCCAACCTTAAGGAGGGTTTGTAAAAAAAAACAAAAAAACGCTTCTGCTCAAAAAAGCTCAAGGGAGCTCAAAGAAGCTTGAAGAAGCTCAATAAAAACATGCACCAGAGCACAAAAAAGCACAACCTCAAGCTGAAATAACTCAAATGCCTGTAAAAAAAAAAAGCAGCTTTTTTTGAGCTGCATTGTGCATGAACTCTAGGTCTGATCCTCATCTTAATTGATATCATTTGGATCCGACATTACAGGAAGATTACCCAGGCATTCCCTTAAGTTGCCTTGAAGTCACATTGTTATAATCTTTTTATATGGACTATAGACTGAAGGACTTTTGAGTAAATTGTTGTGGAACAAATCATCGGAGTTTCCATTATTTCTTATGGGAAATTTGCTTTAATATATGAGTGGTTTGGATTACAAGCACATTCCCAGACGAATTATGCTCGCAATCCAAGCTTTTACTGTATTTGTTTTCTGATCCCATAGTTGAGCTTTCAGTTGGCTATACAGGGAAAGATTTCTCTCCTTCAAGCTGAATGAATATAAGCCAGTAGATTCCTCCGTCAATGCTAAACAGCAAAGATGGAAGAATTTTCCTTGCTGGTTATTCTGTTCAGCAGCTGTGGGGACCTCCCAGCTGCTGAATGCCCAAAAAAGTCACTGCATCTGATTGGATGACGAAACTGTAAGGCCAACAATTTTTCACCCAGCTCTTTCAACAAAAGTTGAATAAAAAGCTAGTGCTGACAGTGCCATCCACTGCTTCTCCTTCTGAACTGGCCAAAATTGAAGCTGTGTAGGGCCAACATTAGACAAAGCCATACGAAGAAATCCAGCCAAGCCTGCGTAAAGAAGTCCCTCTAAAAAGGGGGTATATAGGCAAATATAATGATATTACATAGGTATTTTCATAACGTGTGTTGAGTTTTCCATAATAACACAGTCAGCTATAGTACTAATCACAAAACAATAATCTGACCAGAGGATTATAATCTGTTTACAACATATCCTTTTCTTAGTCATGGATTCTTTCCCCCTGGTCCTATATTTAATGTACTCTGACCCCATATTCAAGATCCCTCAAACATAGTTGTATATGGAAACCCCCTCCCCCCCAAAAAAAAATATTAACCAGCACCCCCCTCCCATGAAAAAAATAAAGAAAATAAAAGAAACAAAAAAAGATATTTTAAAAAGAAGCAGGCCCTCTTTAACAGGAATCATATTATTCAAAGGGGACCCTGAACTGGCGGAGTGAGTTGTTGTGCTTAAACATGCAGTGTACAACTGATCTGACCACAGATAGATTCCAGCGTGATATTTGAGAGCAATGATGTCAGTGTTGTACTACTAAAAATTATCCCTTGGTATTACTGGTCTGAGAGCTGTTGGCTGCTACATCTGTGTGTGCTCATGTCATCTGAATGATGCATATCCTGATGTCAGACTGGCAGTCCCTGCTCACAACAGCATATCCATATCTGCATGTGCACAAAGGACCAGGGACATATATGGACACTATGGGATATTTGTGAACTGTTACCAGACAACTGGTCTATTTCTATAGTCAGACTCTGTACAATCCAGCTTATTTTTCTTTTTCTATTTGGGAATGGTGATGTGCAAGAATTATGTAGCCTGGCTGCGATGTATCCCAAATGAAGAATTTAAAAAAAGACTGGCAATAACTGCTGCAAAAGGGAGAACAGAGTCCGTCACCCTGTAGTCCCCCAGTTAAAGCTCAGGCAGATGATAAAATACTAGCTTATGCAGTTATTCTTAAAAAAAAAAAAAAAAAAAAAAAAAAAACAGTCAATGCATATTTATAGCTAAACTCCATTTTATATGTAGCACCCTGATAGTAGGCAGGGTTGCTAACAAATTTAGCGTGCTAGGTGGTAACTAGCCTGACTGATGGGGGGGGGGGGGGGGGAGCCAGTGAATCCCCTAACTCTGGATTTTATGCTCCTCTCTCTTCTGTCACCAGGTGGCATTGTTGCCTGTGGCAGCGGAATGTTAAGGGCATATGCCATAGGGCAGTGATGGCAAACCTAGAATAAGGGGGAATACCCCAGCCAGGCAATAATTTGTGCGACATTTAGGAGGGTGTAAAGTTATTCCTCCGCCATCCCGAGGGTCTGTGCTGCAGCTTATTGCCTCCCCCGGACCCCTACTCCTCCGGTGAAGCATTCAGGCATTCCTCTCTGCAGTACCCTAATCCTGCTCCCCCTGCCCCATGACTACTTAGGTACAGCCTGTCCCTCTGGCAAATGCACTGCGACCTGTGAATTAGCGGAGGGGGAGGGGTGTTGCTCGGAGCAGATCATGGCTATGGGAGAGGTGCAGTGGCTGCTAGCTGACCTTCTGGCAGCTGGGACACCAAGTTGGAATGGCGGGGACTCGTGCAATACTGCCTGCCCGATGCTGGGGAGAGCCCTGACGTAATAGATGATGAGGCATGGAGAGGTAAGGAGGAGGATGTATCCTCCGATCTACATTGCAATGTGTGTGGGGGGATGGGGGGTGCAAGTAGTGCAGGAAGTGTGTGTCGGGTAGGTCAGTGTATGTGTCGGGTAGGTCAGTGTATGTTGCACAGTGCATTATGAGCAAAACGCATTCCTGAACCCTGTATTCTCAGCAAAATGCATTCCTGAACCCTGTATTCTCAGCAAAACGCATTCCTGAACCCTGTATTCTCAGCAAAACGCATTCCTGAACCCTGTATTCTGAGCAAATCTGGCAGAATCGTACGTTTTTGGTCCCTTAGGGCTCATTCAGAGGGATGATCAGTCCCATCCTCTGTACAGAGCCACTGGTAGGTTTAATTTTGTGTTGGCACTTTGAAATAAATAAGTTGGTTTTGTGTCGCTGTTTGGGCACTTGGGCTCAAAATGGTTCGCCATCACTGCTATAAGGAATCCAGACTAGGAGTGAATAGTTTGACCCCATTTGGCAGGGGTCTCTTTGGTCCCTTGGCCTGCTGGGAGCACCTATTTATTCGGGAGGAGTCAGTTGATCAGGGTACTGTGCCACCATAGCTGTCTGGGTGGACGTGTGTAACAAGGCTCCAGGCTGCCAGGCCAGAAGCCTGAGGCCTATCCCATGAGCACTTGGCTGCTAGGCTGTCCGAGGCCTATCCAGGTTTGAGAGAGGCAGCGCGGGGTTGGTGCTTCAGGCTGGAAGCCCAACCAAGTTGCAGAGGTTCCACCGGATGGGGGAACTGGATCATTGCCAGCGATGAGGGAGAAGCAGTTGTCACAAGAGAAGACCACTCCTGTCGCCAGAGGCAAGTGATAAACAAGGCCAGAGGTAAAGGAAGGAATAGTCGCCAGCAAGGAACAACCATTCCTATTATCAGAGACCAGTGTATGGAAGTCTGAAGGAGTACCAGAGCAGCCTTTTCACCAGCTGGGGACGGTGAAGAAGTGGGAAAGCTTCAGTACAGTGCCAAGCCAGGGACCCAGTGGGTTAGTGTGGGTGAAGCTTGAGGAGTTTACAGCAGGTTAGCTGTGGAAGAGCTCAGGGGATCCAGTAACGACTGGGATCTTGAAGTCTAGTGAGAGACCGGGAGTTCAGTGAGTGAAGATCTACAGTAGGATACTGTGAGATGTTCGACAAGATCTATAACCGGTTACTGCGAGTTACGTTTATGGATTTCTGTTGACTGTTCAAAGTTCAGTTGCCATAGGAGACAGCCTTTCTACAAATACAGTTGCTGTATCCAGCTTAAAGGCCCTCTACATGTATTGCTGTCTGCCAATTACTATTGCATCTGTCTAAGGGTGTCCTTGCCCTAACCCTCTCTCCCCCAGTTCTGTTTAATACCTTCCCGCCGAGCGTACGCAGATGTGTGTACTCGGCTTTCGGGGTTATACCGGGATGATGCCCGCAGCTGCAGGCATCATCCCAGTACCGTTGTTTAGAGCCGGCGATTGGCTATCCAGATATAACAACCGATGCGGCTAAAAGCCGCTCGGCTGTTATACCGGAGCAGCTGGAGGGGACGTCCCCCCCCCTCCTACCGCCTCCCGCCGCTCTTACTGGGCCTCCTGTGCCATCGGGAGGCCTGGTGACCAATCCGGTGCCTCCAGCGGCTGGGTGGCGGGCTGGAACGAAGCTGTGGGCGGCTTCTTTCCAGCCTTCTCGTAAACGCGGAAGCGACATCATGACGTCACTTCCTGTTTACTCGGCTGCCAATGGCGCCGGTTTTAAAAAGATACACAGTATTCAGAATCGCCGTTTTCGGCGATCTGAATACTGTGAAGTGCAAAGGAGGGATTGGGGGTCTTTTAGACCCCCGATCCCTCCATAAAGAGTACCTGTCATCACCTATTACTGTCACAAGGGATGTTTACATTCCTTGTGACAGCAATAAAAGTGATCAAAAAAATTTTTTTTTTATAAAAAATAAAAATAAATAAAATGAATAAGGAAAAAAAAAAATTTTAAAGCGCCCCATCCCTGCAAGCTCACGCAGCAAAGAAAACTCATACGGAAGTCGCGCCCGAATATGTAAATGGTGTTCAAATCACACATGTGAGGTATCGCCGCGATCGTCAGAGCGAGAGCAATAATTCTAGCACTAGACCTCCTCTGTAACTCTAACCTGGTAACCGTAAAAAAAAATTTAAAGCGTCGCCTATGGAAATTCTTAGGTACGTAGTTTGTCGCCATTCCACGAGTGTGTGCAATTATAAAGCGTGACATGTTTGGTATCTATTTACTCGGTGTAACATCATCATCTTTCACATTATACAAAAAAATTGGGGTAACTGTACTGTTTGGATTTTTTAAAATTCATGAAATTGTCCCTTTTCCCAAAAATTTGCGTTTAAAACACTGCTGCACAAATACCGTGTGATATAAAATATTGCAACAATCGCCATTTTATTCTCTAGATTCTCTGCAAAAAAAAAAAAAAAATATATATATATATATATATATATATATATATATATATATATATATATATATATATATATATATATATATATATATATATATATATATATATATATATATATATATATATATAATTTTTTTTTTTGGGGGGGTTCTAAGTAATTTTCTAGCAAAAAATATGGATTTTAACTTGTAAACGCCAAGTTTCAAAAATAGGCTTAGTCATGAAAGGGTTAAGAGACAAATCTCTTTTCTTGCATTCCAAAAAGTGACCGGAGCCTATGTTTGCAACTTGCAATACACCCACCATGCCTAATAATAACCCACACTACAAGGAAGGATGTCAGCTCTCCCTGACTCTTGAGGTCACCATTAGGCCTTTGGAGGTCGGGGATGCCACTACATATATAACAGTAGGAATCATTTTGCATTCCAAACTATTTTGTCAAGTCAGTCCTGAAATATATGCAGTACTGCCAGACAGTTTAGGTGAGTTAGTGACCTGTCGTTTCACGTGTCGGTACCCTCCCTGCTGCCACCTGTGATTGGACAGTGAAAGAGCAGCAGAATAACTCTTGAGTCATTCATTATTAACTCCTGGCAGGCGGCAGCATGTTCCTTGTCAGCACATGCCTGTAGAATACCTCATTCCCTCCTAGTGCTGGTCCCCCCCTCTCTCCCAGTATGGGTGCTGCTGTACAGCAAATAAAAAGAGGCTAATATCAAGACTGGTTATTTACACTTGCATCTAAAAGTCTTGCATTGTATAGAACTGACCTTTTTAAAAAGTTTTTTTTTTTTATTTTGTGCCTAAGATTATTCTGATTTCTAAGCAGAATTTCTTATATTGCAGCTGCTACTGGAGAGATGCCAGCTTACCAGATCCATACAGCAAGCTCTGCTTTGCCACAAGCAGTTGTAGTGGCAGCAGCACCAACAAACCTGCACAGCCCACAGCATCTGGCAGAAGAAGCAACACGCAAGAGGGAAATGCGGCTTATGAAAAATAGGTGAGATCTATTCTCTATGCAGGTAGTTGGCTGAAACTCATATGATAAGATATATATATATATATATATATATATATATATATATATATATATATATATATATATATATATATATATATATATATATATATATATATATATATATATATATACTATTTTGTCTTCTTTTCCATTAGAAGTTATTCTTACACCAGTGCAGGTTGTTGGGCTTCTCAGTGAAAAAGTTATAGCAGAAGCTTCAGGTTTCACCTGTAGTGCTTTAAAATAATATCGCTTTATGACTTTAGTGTCATAGTTTCCAAGTTTCTACAAGACAGACCCCCTTCTTTTTTGCAAATTGTACCCTTTACCATCTGAGGGATGTTCTGCCTGGTATGACTGGACACAAGTTACAAAGCCAGGTGGCGTGCAAAGTGCACTGCTTTTTTATGTTCCTGTTGCAAGAAAATCATCTCTGTTTTTCTTGTATGGAATTCAAGTATTTCTGAATAGGCAGGTGCAGGGACCTATAGGATCTAAAAACGAAACTATTTTTGCACATTTCTTCATGTTAGTTTCTGAAGTTCATGTATTGTTTTTTCAAAGTGCCTATCTTAACCACTTGCCATCCAGGCCAATTCTGACATTTCTCTCCTACATGTAAAATTCATTTTTTTTTTTTTTTTTCGCTAGAAAATTACATAGAACCCCCAAACATATATATATATATATATATATATATATATATATATATATATATATATATATATATATATATATATATATATATATATATATGTATGTTTGGGGGTTCTATGTAATTTTCTAGCGAAAAAAAAAAAATTATTATTATTTATTTTTTTTTTTTTTTAAGCGAAGACCCTAGAGAATACAGTGGCGGTCATTGCAACTTTTTATCTTGCACGGTATTTGCGCAGCAATTTTTTTAACACTTTTTTTGTAAAAAAAAACATCCTACTGGATGCAGTTCCCCTCGGCGGATAAGGACCCCCCTCTACTTGCGCAGTAGGAACAACCAGGGAGCCGCCGAAAAGAGCCGAAGCTGAACACCTGAGTCAGCTGTACACGGCGCCTGCGTGCGAAGACTATTTTAATTAAAAAAAGTTTATAAGAGGCCCCTCGCGGGCTCGCTCCGTTCGCCATGCTTCGGGCACGGCGCCTTGTACATCTGAGTCAGGTGTTCAGCTGCGGCTCTTTTCGGTGGCTCTCTTGTTGTTCCTACTGCGCAAGAGCTGCGCCTGCGCAGTAGAAGGGGGGTCCTTATCCACCGGGGGAACTATCTCGGCAAGACACCGGCCTCGATCTACGGAGAGAAGCAGGAGAGGCCGAGATTCCCCTGTGACGTCAGCCGGCTGCGGTGGCGAAAACAATATTTAGCCTTTTCATTTCTAACAAACACATAGTTTTGTTAATGGCTGCATATCTGCATTAGATACATTGAAATGTGCTGCATTATGCAGCGGAATAGAGTCTGGAGGGGCAGGGAGGAAACACTCATATGCGGACAGGGAGGGAGGGGGGGAGAGACTGTCAGAGGAGAGACAAGAGCTGCGAATGATGGAGAAGCGTAAACTGGCCATGGTAATCAGGACTCAGCAGCCATGATTATCGTGGTCAGCAGAAGCAGGGGGAAGCAGGAACAATCAGGATCAATCAGGTTTATTACAAGTTAGGAAGAGAAGAATTGCACAGCACAAGCACTGTGTTGTTATCCATGCCTTAAAGGAACAGGATCTTAGTTTTTTATTTTAGGTTTACAAACACTTTTTAAAGTGATTTGTAAAGACTTGTTTCTTCCTATAAAAATAACAAACATGTTATACTTGCCTGCTTTGTGCAGTTGGTTTTGCACAGAGCAGCCCGGATCCTCCTCTTCTCTGGTCCCTCTCTTGGCCCCTCCCTCCCGTTCAGTGCCCCCACAGCAATCAGCTTGCTATGGGGGCACCTGATTCACAGCTCCCTGTGTCTATTCAGACACGGAGCCCCGACCCGGCCCTGCCCCCTCTCACTCCTGATTGGCTATCTGACTTTGGCTGAGACATAGAAGCCGCGCCATTGGCTGCCTCTTCTGTCAATCAATCAGGAGGGAGGATCCGGGGACGGCTGAGACACTCATGTACATTGCTGGACAGGTAAGTATTAGGGGTGCTGGGGGGGAGGGCTGCTGCACACAGACGGCATTTTTATCTTAATGCAGCAAGATAAAAACCTTTTAAAACCCTCTGACTTTACAACCACTTTAAGCCAGTCCATCAGGCCAGTTCATACAGTATTAAAATGAAGTGATTAAAGGAGTTCAGGATTCCTCTTTTCACTGGGTTTTCTGCCTGTTATTTTCTTTGAGCGGCCCGTGGATAGAGCAGAGCCCAAATGTGAGGAATCTGCTTTGACATCTACTCACAGCATATAACTCTCATTGCTGCCCAGGTTCCTTACAGGGCACTTGTGTTGATTGGGGGAATCGGAGCGATTTTCTTTCCTGGGAAAATCGCTTATCTATGGCTGGCTTTAGATTCAGCCCTGCCTGTAGTTTTGTACCTGAATATTGACATGTCCCCAGCACATAACATTGTTCACCTAGTGGAACTTATGCCATCATTGTCCATGTCTCTACCACACGTTGTTCCATGACCATTGTCCACAACACTAAACTGTACACACCTCCAGTATCCTTTTCCCCAGTTTCTGGACTACTGTATCTTCTGTCACAGCTCTCCCCACACTGTCTGCGGCAGCTTTTCCAGCAGCTCTTTACTACTGCCTGCACTACACTGTCCAGCATCATTCATCCACCACCCTCCCTGAAAGCTCCTTTTCCTCATCCACTCTACATTCTCTGGCAACAGCCAAATCAATCTATATTAATTTTCCTTGCAGATCCCCTCCACGCTGTGTTCTCTGGCAGCTGTACCCCCACTACATCTACTGGTGGCAACCCCCTCCCCACCATCCGCACTACATTTACTGGTGGCTCCCCTCCACTGTTCACACTACATGCTATGGTGGCTCTCCCCTCACTGTCCACACTACATGCTATGGTGGCTCTCCCCTCCACTTTCCACTCTACATGCTATGGTGGATCTCCCCTCACTGTCCACACTACATGCTATGGTGGCTCTCCCCTCCACTTTCCACTCTACATGCTATGGTGGATCTCCCCTCACTGTCCACACTACATGCTATGGTGGCTTTCCCCTCCACTGTCCACACTACATGCTATGGTGGCTCTCCCCTCCACTGTCTGTTGTAGCTTCTCTTTAAAGCCCTCCAACCACCTCAGTCAATCTACAAAATAAATCATTCAGCATACACACTATCCTATACCTTTGCTTTGTACAGAACCTAAACGCTGTGGCCATGTCGCTGATTTTGTGTTACAATGTCTCTGTTTTGCCCTAGTTGGGACAATTAGATTCTCAGCCCCACTTTACCTATTCTAATATTCCACAATCTGATTGACTCTCTCTGCCCCCCTTGTCCATGATCATCTACTAATTGATTTCCTTTCTCTCATTCTCCTCGATAGTTGACCGATGCACATACTGTCTCCATTCTTTTTTTTTCTTTTTCTTTCTTTTCTATCAGCTCTTGGATTCTGCCCTGCACTTTTAAGATGCGTACACGCTATCGGATTTTCTGACGGGAAATGTGTGATGACAGGCTGTTGGCCGAAAATCCGACCGTTTGTATGCTCCATCGGACAATTGTTGGATGGCAGGCTTTAAAATTTTCCGTGGACAAATGTCTGTTGTCGGATTTTCCGAGCGTGTGTACTCAAGTCGGTCGGACAAAAGTCCAAAGTACAAACAGGCATGCCCGGAAGCAAGGACGAGCTAGAAGCGGTCGGTCTTGTAAATTAGCGTTCGTAATGGAGAATTAACATTCATGATGGGGCAAATTATGAAGTCTCGAAATGCAGCGCACAATTCTCTTCTTCTTTAATGGGATAATAATGAAGCTGCTTTGCTGGTGATATTTATGGAGTTATGGCAAAAAGAATTTTACTTTCTAGTGATATCAAGAATAATATGCTTTTTTTTTTTTTTTGGCAAGTTACCACAACAACATTATCCCGTAGTTTTTAAGATCAAAGATACAACTATGTTGGTGTTCCTTGTCCATTTTACATTGGGAGTAGGCAGTTACGTTTAAATAAAATACAAACTGTCATTTAAGTAAAACACATAGCCAAGTAATATTCTCCACAATTTTTTTTTTTATTGTGCATTAAAAAAAAAAAACAAAATTTAAAATTTTGGTCCAAGAAATCCTCCT
The DNA here is from genome assembly GCF_042186555.1 of Aquarana catesbeiana. Taxonomy (NCBI): domain Eukaryota; kingdom Metazoa; phylum Chordata; class Amphibia; order Anura; family Ranidae; genus Aquarana; species Aquarana catesbeiana. Next base: position 73,626,941 of record NC_133328.1, read on the forward strand.
CCTGTTCCTGGACTGAACTTGGGTCAAAGCAATAACTCCCAAGGCCAATAATAAATAACATGTTATCTCCTCCGATTCCGGAAATTCCAGAAATGAACTGAAAAGCGCAAACTGAAAAGCGCAAAATAAAAAACGCGAATCAACACTCGCCAAACTTCTACTAAAACAAAATTTAACAGAAGGAGCCCAAAGGGTGGCGCTAAAGAGCTGAAAAACCACATAGTGCGTCACTACGTTTGTGTTTGTTGGCCAACAATTCCTTTCTGTTTATATGCAAGACAAAATCCAGGCACACGCCTTCGGACAAAAGTCTGAGGTTTTGTCTGCGGAAAATTCAATTGTGTGTACCAGGCTTTACTCTGGTCCACAACCAGGTGCTGTTTTTTTCTTCCTCTACTTTACCTCCATCCCCTGTTCTCTGTTCAGCCTAAATGGCCCCTCAACTCATGCACTTCACCTTTTATGACAACTGAATCGGGGACAAAAGCTGTAGTTGGTCCCAGCAGTGTGTGACTTCAGCAAGGATAGGCAGATACCAAACCTGCTGTTTTCAGTTAGAGCTCTTTCTGTGCAAAGCAATTCCAAAGTCCTCTGGGTGTGAGCACCATTACATGCCGCTGTATCCGGTAACAGGAATCTCTGTTAGCCATGCATTGCCTGTAAGGAGGAGATGAACTGAACAGGAGCTATGATTCATATATATTTTACATTTCAAGTGCCACCAGCTCCTTAATCATCTGACATTGCTCTGAAGAGTACCTTGAACACAGTAAGATGTCAGGCAGAAGAAGGAGTTGTCAGTTTGCAGTGAAATCATCCAATTTGAAGCATGCATATATGGCTTACTAATGATGTTGTGCATAAACATGGCTCCTGCACAGCCCATCTCTTTTTTTTTTTTTTTTATGGATGACCTGTAGGTTGTAGTGGCTGTAGACTACTGGCAAAACACACTGATCCCAGGAAAACACTGGAATAACCCATAAGGTTAGTAGGCAAGGTGAGCAGCTCCTGTTGCCATAATATACATGGGGGACATAGCATAGTAAATCTAAATATTAAAAATCTAGAAAATATTGAGGACTTGAAAATCTGTATAATTAGAAGATTTGGCATTTTAAAACAGCTGTTTTATTGTAATGGCTAAAATGGCTATAAACCTAAACCGACTTTAGGGTCTCCGCTCCCACATCTATGTCCCCTATTCGGTGTGTTCCACTGAGGGTGCAGGTCAGGCTAGGAGTTTGCCCTGACTCCATATCAAAATTGCTATGTTTATAGTAGTGGTTATTTTCTACAGCTGAAACCTTATTACTCATTAGCGTTCCATAGATAATAAACCTCATAGTTGCTAGGGTGCCTTTACATGGGCGTTAGCAGACCTGCATGTGTTTGACATTCACCAGCAGCTTTACCTGAGACTTTCATTGGCACAGTGGTCATAGTATGATAGTAAAAGTTAGCCAGCCTCCTTCTAACATGCACTCCATTTTATTAAAATTAGTGTGTGCGAGTCACCGGTGCAAAAAAAAAAAAAAAAACACCTATTGTTCAAGCAATATAAAAAACATATAAAGCCAGTTGCTGCAGTCAAATAATGAATTCCTCCGATAGGTGAAATAAAATTGAAGTAAAAAATAGTGTTGGCTGCACTACCCCCAATATCATATTATGAAATACACCACTTGTTCTAAAATAGTTCATATAAGTGACATAAATAAAACAAGATATAAATATAGCCCAATGGTATATGATTACTATTACATACTCACACTCTTGATTACAACTATAAATCAAAAAAATATACTTCAAAATAACACCATTTAAACTTCCAATATTGTGTATTAAATTCTATATAATATTGCCCAATTTTGCTGATCCTTGCAATGTGCCAATGGAACAGTGAATCCCTGTGTAGACTGTCCACTATGAATGTGCTATTCCTGTGCTCTTAATTCCTCATCCGTGATTATTTGTGACTATTCCACCACTCCAGTGACAACACCACCACCACATGGATTGGCCACTCACCAGATAATGGTATACATACGCCTTTGGTTCATTAAGGGATAACCATTCCACTTGTGTTGATTGTCTATGCTGTCCCCAAAACAATTATGAGTATGTATTATCTGTCCTCATGAGAAACAACAAACGGCGATCATTGAGCAATAAGCTAGCACTGTTTATTTATAAACAATAAAAAAGAGACTGTAAACTCACGTGTTCTGGTGCCCATGGGCGGGCACCAAGCTTATCCAGCAGTTTGAATGGATAAAGATGTCGCTGTATGTTTCCTATGCCGGCTTATATGAACTATTTTAGAACAAGTGGTGTATTTCATGTTATGATATTGGGGGTAGCGCAGCCAACACTATTTTTTACTCCATTTTTTTAGCTCTTCTAATCGTATCCCATTACTTTTCTGTCTGGCTTATACTTATACTTAGACTTATAACATAAGCATTTCCCCACCTCAACCCAGGAATTCTGCCGACCTTGAAGAGACCTGTAACCCCACTTTCTTAACTGATTCCAACTTCCACTGGAGATGACAATACCCTCCTAGAGCCCTGTGCCTGCTTGTGAGCAAGATGCATCATGGTGTGGCGGGCAGCACACACCGTCCAAGTTTGGCAGTAGCAATATATTGTAGAAAGGTCAAACACATTACAATTAGGGCTGGCTTGTAGGCACGGCCGTCTGGAGCCACTTATGAACTGTAACAACGGCCTGTAGACTTGAAAGATACTGACAGAGTCTGCTGCGAGGAGAGGAATGCAGCCTGGCCGGTTCACACCCAAAGGGGAGGCATCTTGAAGCGAGGTAGACTTAGTCCGTGCACTGTCCCTTCTCCTCGAACCTCTCTCTTGATCTAAGCACTGTCCCTGCCAGACAGGGAACCTGTCTTTACACTAGCCACTTGCAGAAAGTGAGCCCAACCCGGAGTCTTAAATAGACTCTGCCTGACCAAAGAACCCACGTGGGGCACCAGCGTCCATGTGACCTTGTGACTGCAGGAAGTCATAAATGAACCAAGTTCCTTACAACTTCCTTCCCCTCCTGCATTGCTGCTTTGGCCGAGTGCCACCTGCAGTGGGGAATACAGACTGCACCTGCCTACATACTTAGATGCACTTGAATTTTTTTCCTTCCTTCCTCCCTCCCTGAATCCTTACGTGCACTCATATTTTTGTTCCTTTCCCTCTTTCTGACTCCCCACACCACAACCCAAGGAATTTGTCCATCTTAGTGAGACCTGTGATCTACCTTCCACTGATTCCAACTTCCCCTGGGGATTACATGCCCAGAGCCCCGTACTGATAACAGCTGTGCCTCTTTATGTGCACTTTTTTCTTCTGTGCTTCTGTCATCCAGTATATTGGCATGTTTTTGTGAGTGATATTCTTGCCAAGTTGTTCATTCTAGAATTACATCAAGGTTTTATAGTACACGCTGAATGCTTTTCTAGGCATTCTCTAACTGGTTACCTTTTTTATTTCAATATAGCATTGTTTTTTTTTTTTTTTTTAATTTAATACCTGCTCTGTGCAAAACCATTTGCGCAGGGCATAAAAGTACAACATCTTTGTTTAAAAAAAAAAAAAAAAAAAAAGAAGAAAAAATCCAACCTTTATTATCACTTTGTTCTATTGTTTGCTGCATTTGCTTGCCTAAGTAACTTGCTTGTCAAGGTTTGCAGTTAGGAAATGGAACTGTGTATTCTGTTTTTTCCATTTTTGTAATTTTGTGCTGTTGTGTTATATAATCTGAGCTGACATGTGTCACCATGTTCCTTCATTGTTGAGCTGTGATTTGCTGCCTTGCATTGTTCATGTGTCCTTGCATTGTGGCAGTGGAAGTATTTTCCTTCTCTGTCTTGGGTTCCTCCTTTAATATCATATCCTGTGTTGGTTCCAGAGAAGCAGCTCGGGAGTGTCGCAAAAAGAAGAAAGAATATGTCAAGTGTCTTGAAAATCGAGTGGCCGTGCTTGAGAACCAAAACAAGACTTTGATTGAGGAGCTGAAGGCACTTAAAGATCTATATTGTCATAAAGCAGAATAAATTTTTGACTTTGAACTTTGTTAGAGGCATGACACTGAGCATTTTGCAATCCGGATCTCAAAAATGGACTGTAAGCCCAAGATGGACTCTGTTGATTTGGGTTTCTTAAGAATTAGTAGTGTTTCTTACTGGTGTTAATCACCTACTTATTTTATTCTTCTTCTTTTTTTTCTTTTTTTTTTTTTTTAATTGCTTTTATCAGTACAATTGCATGCACATGTTTGTTGGTATATTTTTGGATTTTACCTTCTACAGGGCAGCTGCAAAGGCCTCTCCTCTCCAGAAAAAAAACTCTACATTAGAAGCTTGGAGAGTCGTGCTGCTGAGCTGGAATCCAAAAAACGGATATTGCAAGAAATGTTATACCTCCTTTCTTGCAGCAGAAATTAAAGCAGTTTAACTATGTATAAACCTTCAGACCAGAAATCCTCATTTTGCCACCATTACACTTTTTAACATTCCTAAAGCATTCTGCCGTGTTCCCACTAATAGCATTAACATGATTTTTTTTATAGTAAAACAAAAACCATAAAAAAACAAAAAAAAACAAAAAAAAAAAACTATATGTATATATTGTATTAATATATTGTTCAGATAGGTAGTTTCTACACACTCTAGTTTTGCTACATTATGTGACACAAATTGTGACCTAAACAGTAAAATATTTTTTTTAGAGATTGTAATTTCACAGCATACCTCAGGAACAAATGTCTGTACAATACAATTATTGAAACTTACATGTATGACAAATATTTGATTTCCCATGATTTGAGCGATTTTCCTTTTTGTTTTTGAAGTTTATTTGGCGAGCCAAGTCTTGTGTTACTGGTCTCAAAGCAGTGGATATATCTATGTGTGTGTCTGAAACAAGACTTCACAACTCCAGTCCTCAAGGGTTATAACTATCACAGTGAGAGCCTGCACAGTTGTAATACTAGGGCCTCATGCACACTGGACTGGACTTTGGGTTGAGGCATTTTTTTTCTGCAGCCAGTGAACCCTCCAGCATGTTATCCTATGTGTCTATGCACACATGAACTTTTATTAGCGTTTTTGGCAGGAGCGTTTCTTGGCTGGAAAAAAAAGCCAGAACTAGTGGGTTTGGGTTTTTCACCTGTAAAAATGTTCTAACTCTGAAAAAATGCGGCTATTCTGTGTTTTATGAGCGTTTTTGAGCCATAAGCTTTTGTGGGAGTATAGTTTTGCGTAAGCTAAAAAAATGCTACAAAACTCATACTACAGCTACAGCTTTTTACAGCGAACGCTACTGGCATTTTTATAATGTCCAGTGTGCATAAGGTCTAATAGTTTTTTAATGTATACCTTTTTAACTGTTTTTATACCTGTAAATCCTGCCAGTAGATCTGTTCATTTTTCATTTCCATTAACAAGCCAAGCTGCCCACCAAAACTTTTGGTTACGGGGTTGGGACAAATCAGTTGACACTGCTAGGAGTGCTTACAGTGGTCAGCTTTTATTCATATGGCGAAGGAGGCAGGGCAACATGTCATGAATAAAAGCTGACCGCTGTAAGCACTCCCAGCAAAAATTAACAGATCTACTGGCAGGATACCCTGCCTCCTTCCCACTCCTGTGTCTCTCTTGCCTATTCAAGAATTTGGTTTTACTCCTTGTCCCCTGCAGGTGCAGAGATACGCTGCAGGGCATCAGGTCCTAAGCTAGCCTTGCAGCATAGTTGTGCACGCACTGGTTTTCTAGACCATCTGCGCACCCGTGGGGTTTCCCGTGTTTGCACAAAGATGGCTATCGGGGCAGTCCCTGGTCTTTGCACATGCATGGAAAAATACCTGCGCGTATGCAGATGTGCCAAAAGGCTTTGCCAGGACCTGAAGCCCGGGCAAAGCCCTTTGGTGCATCTGCCCATGTGCCCATAATTGTAGTGCCGGGGCGGGCGTTGAGCCTCCTGAGATAGACTAAATGTCCACTTTTTTAACTATCTGACCTCACACACTGTACATCAGAAGTTGGAGTTGGTGTGTGTGTATAGCTAGCCATAAACTCTTCAAATTTATCTGTCTCATTCTGCCTCGTGGGCTAAACAAAAGTAATCCATTGTTTTCCCACGTCTCCACTTAGCAGGTGGATGAAGAAATGTCTTCTGACAGATACTGTATTCAGCAGTCCCTGCTCCAGTGGAAACCTAAAAGCAATTTATCTTCTCCCCTAAACGCCATTCTAACCAAAACCCCGTTGCACCAAAACCGACCCTTTTTCTGAACATAAGCATGATTCAAGCAGTTTCAGCCAGCTTTTGATCACATTAAGGATATTAGGGCAACCTATTGCCCACAATTTTGTTTGTAAATTGATAGAAACTGTTGGTTGTATTTTAATTCGGTCTCTTGATTGCAAAACATATCAAAAGTGGTTGAAAGTGTAAATTTACCAACCAAAATTGTAACCTTTAACCGAACCCTTAATCCTAATTTTTCATTCCTAAATAAAATTTTACAATATCCTTTCTTATATAATGTTGACTATTACCAAAAATGTATTGTGCCATGCCATGCCATTCATATAATCAGAAGTTTTGGCATCAACCTGACAGTTACATTATAGCTAAACATTTATAAAGTCTGTGACTATTCCAACTGGTTCAATATATTTGTATACTGTTTATTGGTAACCCATGCACAGAAAAGTGTCTTATGGCTTCCTGATTAATATGAATAATGAAACAAAATAAAACAGGGCTGATTTAGCATAGCCATAGAGGCTTTGGAAAGTGTTTGTTTTACTTTACAAAATTCATTTTCACTTCGCTTAGTAAGTAAGGTAAAGCTGTATTTACTTTCACATGTAAAGCCAGCCATAGATGGATCGAATCTTGGTCAGTTCAGCATGGACCAGCTGAGATTTGATCCATCTTTAGGCAGGCTGGTTGTACTGAAGTCGATCCATTGATCAACTTCAGTACACCCGGCCTATCAGATGTTTTTGCATGTGATTACTGCCTGCGACTATAGGTGTTAGTAGTGTGTTCTGCCGGTAGGATAGGCTCCCCACCAGCAGAACACAATAGCGCTGTGGGAGGGATTGTGGGAAAGAAAATTTGATTGATTCAAGCAAATTTTCTTTCCTGCAACCCGTGGCCCTGCTTTAAAGTGGTTGTAAACCCCATTCATGAAATTTGACCTAATCACATATAACTGTAGTGTTTACTTATCTCTCTCCAAAGATCTAAGTGCTGTTTCTTCCTACTGCTTCGATCCTCTGTTATCAGCAGTCACTTATGACAAGTTCTCCAACACATGAGATAACATCAGCTGAAAATTTGTGTTGGGGAGGGAGCTTAGAGGGAGATGAGCAGGGAGCATGTCTATTCAGACTACAGCTCTGCATGTTCCTTTGTTCCTCTGTCTATGTGGAGTGGGGGTGTGTCACTTTCCTCCAATCAGCTCTCACACAGTGTATTCCCAGACTCCACACCCACTGCAGAAAGAGGAAGCAAGATTTTTAACACGATTTGCACTTTCCAAAGAATGTAGAACGGGGAAGACAGCAGATATACATGTAGAAGGATTTGTTTTATCTCTGTATCATCTGAGGCTATTCACTTCACTGGGTATAGGAGAGGGTTTACAACCATTTTAAGGAAAAAATTGGATTGTTGGAGTAAACACAGCTTCACAGTATTTACTAAGCCAGGTGACCATTTTGTAACTCCTTTAGTAAATCACTACGATGTTTTCACCTGTGTGTTTGCCCCTCTGGACTGGAGTTTTACGGGTCTGTTCACAAACCGAAATGTACATACTAACCTGGTATGCATGTTTCCTCTTTTCCAGTTTTATATAAATGGTGTTTCCTTCTGTTTTATTCTGCATTTTTATGTGATGTCCTCCCATTCCATTATGCTTTGAGTATTAAAACAAACATACTTTTAGCACTACACTTATTTTTTGTAGAATCTGTAGAGTGAAGCTTCATGCCTGATGATTGTTTCAGTGTTATTATGCATTCTATATTTATCATTGCCATTTCAGTATAGGGCCCGTTCACACTTCTATTTTCCTACAGTAAAATGTAATGGATTTACTGCATGAAAATGCCTTCCCATTAGAAAACTCATTTACTACTCTGTAGCCAACTCATATTGATGTGCTGCAGGTTGATGAGGTTTTGAAAAAAATATATGTAATATTTTTTTCGTGTTTATGCACACTGTGCAGGTCTGTTTAAAATAAATGGTAAATTTGTTTATCACACAGCTCCGTGTGGTTTAAATGCTTCTCTTATCTCGATTTTTAAAGATTTTATCACTTTGAAAAAAGTGCTTATAGACCCAAGAAGAAGTAGTACGTGTCAACCACATGTTTTACCATATACATACAGAAGTGTGAAAGGGCCCTCAAACTGACCATAGAGACAATTTTAATTGTTAAAACATTTCTAAAAAAAACAAAAACAGATGAGATCATTTGGCTCAATGTGGAAAAAATCCACAGTTTTTTTTACTAGGTGTCTGTGTTCATTGGGTTTCTGAGGTCAGCAGCATCATGCCAGGAAAGTGATTGTGATCTGTGCCAATCGCAATGACTCATTCAGAAGGTGTTACCTTCTTTTTTTTGTTTACATAGGCTCACTTTTAAAAGGGTTTACCAAACCTATCCTAAAAGATAACAACAGTACTAAAGTACATATAGCGTATTCTGGTAACTGTTTGTTTGTGGTTAATATATATGTAAAAAATTATAGTATTGTTTTTTTATTCAACATACATCTACATCTACAATTTATTTCTATTTTTCTCTTAGGCCCCTTTCACATGGGCAGTGGGTACTACCACCCTCTGTAAAGTGGTCCATTGATTTTCAGAGGGTGGTAGAGCAGCCAATTCCAGGAGTTCAGGAGGTGATCCTGCTGCCTCTTTAAAATTATGTTTTTTTTTTTTTTAATTTATTTTTTTCGATCCCAAGGGGGGGAGAGTTTGTATTGAAATACTGCACAGCAACTGCAAGCTAAGCCTTTGGCTCGTGGTTGTTGTGCGGTCCCATTAACCTCAATGGGCAAGTTTTACAGGCAGTGCTGATTGTCAAACCTGACAAGCTATCTCTGTTAAAAAGCAAAAACAAAAAAAAAAAACTAAAAAAACTGTTTGAATTTGCAGTTTCATGTGAATCACCCCCTAAAGCCATGGCGGGCTTTAGGTAGGTGGTTGGGGGACAGTAAAAAGGCGGACCAACAACCTATTTTTTTTTTTTTTTTTTACTGCCTGACGAGATTCAAACTGTGTATGGGCAGGCTGAATGTACCAAGTTGAACGATCGACGAGCTTGGGTACAACCAGCCTGTCAGATTTGCTAGCCGCTAGCAATAGTTACTGTCTTCTCCCGGTGGGGACCCATCTCCCCCTCCCAAGCCGGGAGAATACAATGTCTCAGCAGGAGGGATTCCCCTGCCAGCACTATCTGTGCAAATGTATTTCCTGCAGCCCGTGGTTGCAGGTAAGAAATTTGCACCATCTATGGCCTGCTTAAGGTTTAATGGAACGCTGGTTGAGAAGGGCTGTTTTATACTAAAAACAATTATTTGCATTCAAATGGAGTTACTACGCAACAGTGGTGAACATGAGATTACTTGCACTGTTATAATATGTGATCACATTAATAGACCCATGTGTATAGTTATGTACAACAGAAAAGTCTATGCATTTTGTGGAACTGGTCTACTTCCTCAGGACCAAAGATGTGTTTCTTTTTCCACCAAAATGCTTTATGCCTCAACATTAGGTCTCCTAATCGAATATATCAAAAGAGGGTGTTTGTTTTGTGTGAAAGGTAACTTTGTTTTTAGGTTTGTTGATTTTCAGGGATACGTGCAGACCAAGCTTTCCATGGAAAGCGACAGGTTATCTACATGGTTTATATGTTTAAAAACAATTCCAGTTAACCAGAGACAGAAGTAGGACCCATCCAATTACCGCTGCACTTGCATCCCCATGACATTTAAACAGAAGAAAAGACGTTTAGATTGGGATTTTATCTTGCAGTGAATGCAACAGTAGCTGTTGAAACATGGCAAAAAATGTACAAAAAAAATAATCAAAATTTTAAAAAAGGTAATCAATTATTAAATACCTCCTACAAAATGTAAAGAAAATGTTGAAAAATATATGTATTGAATATTACCATTGCACGTGCTAATCACATACATTTGTCAAACTAGGATATTTTTGTTAACCTTGGTCCTTTAGGCCTTAAGTCCTCCTAGAACTACATGTTAGTATTCAAACGCTATAGCCCCCTCCAGCCTACTAAGGTTCTGGCATTTGGTAGTTGAATTGGGCGTTTGATGTGAGCACTAGAGAGACTATTCTTCACTTGGAAAATGTCAAGACCTTGGATTAGAATCCAAGAGGCTCCACAGGGGAAATTTCCTTTTGCTTTCTGGCTTGGAAACACAACAGGAAATCTCCCCAAAGCGAAGAGAATTCCCATCTTTTCCAAAAAAATAGTGTATCGTACACAAACAGCAATACAAAATTTAGAGGTTCTAATCTGTCTAAAAACTCTAGCCAAAACTGAAAAAAGGTTTTGCTTTGAAAAACTCCTAAAGTGTGACTAAAGGTAACATTTGTTTTAGTTTTGGTTAGAGGGAAGAGTGATTAGAACACCTATCAGGTTTTTATTGCTGTCTGTGCCCCAGTTAGGGAGATTCACCCTAACAGGGGCACCCTTGTTTACCATTATCCCCAAAAGTGAAAGTAAGAAAATCACACATTTTGGGTTGCTCCCAGAGCAGGAATAGTAGGGATATCTTCCAGTGGGAACACTAGTTATGGTGACAATCAGGGGTTCCCTCACTTTAGAGGGCCTTCCTCTCACTTTCTGTTTTGGCTAAAATGAAGATAAATCTACCCAATGGGACACAGATGGCAAAATAAACCTTACAGGGGTTAAAACCCTCTTTTATCCAAAACGTAAAAAAAAAAAAAAAATCCATAATTTAAGATAATTTGGGTACTAAAAGGCACCAGCAAAGTTGTTATCTTAGATACTTTTTAGGCCAGTTCACTTCAAAGTGATCCTGTACTTTTATTGAAAAGTTGTCCTGCCTAACAACAGACAAAACAAGATGTCTGCTATTACCTTTATTAGCCACAAAACCTACTTTTGTGCCACCCTCTAAAATAGTTTTACTTTATTACTGGTCCCTGACTTATTTTCTTCAGTATCTGAAATTAAATTTGTAAGCCCAGCAATGGACACCCATTGTCAAAGGGTCCCATTAAAAGAGAAGTATGTTTTTTTGTTTTTATTTTTGTTTTTATTTTATCCCATAATCATACTTCCCTAGGTGGATGCAGGATCGGTCCAATGCTGCATCTGTCCCCCGCCGCCTCTTCACTGAGATCTGAGCCACGAACGCCGCCGATGGCTCGGTTCTCTCACCTCCCTGAGCAGAGAGCTGCTGCCTGTCAATCAGCGGCTCTCCTGCTCTGCTCCTCCCTCCACGGGGAGCGGCCATCTCGGCTCACTGAGAGGCTGAGACACTGATCAGTCCAGGCACCTGGCGGATCCAGACTTCCAGAGTCAGGATGACGCAGTGCCTGGACTGATCTTGGTCACGTCAGCAAAGAGCGGACTTCGGACCGATGTCTGCTGAAAACGGGTCACAGGAGTGCAAAACGAATTGCACTCCTGTGACCCATAGGAGAAACCCAGCCAAATGAGCTCAGGCTGGACTTCTCCTTTAAGAAAAATAAGCAGATAAAGCTCTCAAACAAATGTATGTACTTGTTCCAATCTTATGGTGTTGCTCTGAGATTTTCATCACATTTACAAAGTTTGGTGTGGTTATTCAGTCCTTCATTTTGGGATCTTTGATATTTTATGTTTAAACTTTTAAGCATCACATAACTTGGGTGTTATGCTGATATGATGGTGGTTTGACATGTAATTTTTTTTTTTATAATAAAGAAACTGTGCCGACTTTCTGGCAGAACTGAAAAGAAGGGGGACTGATTAGATTCTGCTGTCTGAATAACACAGGAAAACGTCAACTTCCAAAAACGCCACCAGTGATCAGAGCTGGCTTTTTACACCCTGCTGTCTCTGATGGATGTAGCGCTCACTCCCACAGGAGCCCACAGTACAATGTCCCAAGGATCTTTTCACCCACAGCCAGGCACACCTTCATGGTAATTCCTTTGGCTGAATGATCAGTCTAGAGCAGGGGTCTCAAACTTGCGGCCCTCCAGCTGCTGCAAAACAACAAGTCTCATCATGCCTCTGCCTGTGGGAGTCGTGCTTGTAACTGTGAGCCTTGCAATGCCTCGTGGGACTTGTATAAACAGATGAAGTCACGTGGGTCGTGACGTCACGCATAGAGACGGGACAGGCACTCTGTGGATTAGTGATACGAGCTCGCCGCTCATCAGATCTCTACTCTGTACTACTGTTTTTATGTGAGTACTTTTATCTGCTTAAATAAAACCCAGCTTACTGCCAAACTATATTACACCATTGCGGGATCTTCCTTTGCTGTTTTTTCATCTTGGTGACCCCGGTACACTACTTGGAGAGACGTAGTTCCCAGATGAGATTAGCCAGGATAGGACCAAAGATTGTCGCCCCCACTACTGGTTGATGTTGGGATTCCGCCATTTGGAAGATCTTCTTATCCCTATACCATGATTAAGGGCCGCCATACCTAAAATTGGCTAATGCTATTACCCCATTACCTGAAGGTAAGGGGCCACTGCCCACCATTGTGTGCTGTGTTGCATGAAGAAAGGAAATATCACCATTGACTCCAGTCACTTTAATTAGCCCTAAGTGGATCACTTTCTATGCACGTTTATCTGTGGACTCTTTTAGCCTATTGTCACATTGTTCCAGTCAAGTTGTCACTTATATTTTGTTTATTTGCACCAGTCACCTTAATCTTATGTTTGCTTGCTGTGTGCCTGGCTGCACATTATATACATTCTAAAGTGAGTTACTGTTATATTTATTTGTGATTACCTTGCACATGGTATTGATCACATGTTGTTTTATCACGTGTCTCATGCTTTATAATCAACACGTTAGTTTCATAGAGTCACTATACAGATCTTCAAATTTGATTTAGAGACAACAACACTGACAATTTACTATATACTTTCACTTATTCACGTACCATATCTTTTTAAATGGATTAGCGCAGCGCCACATTTTCACTGATTCATGGGACTTGTAGTTTCACAACAGCTGGAGGGCCGCCAGTTTGAGACCCCTGGTCTAGAGTAGGGATGAGCCGAACACACCCCCAGTTGCGAACATGCGAACAGACCAAAAATTTGTGCGAACACGTGGACCCCGTTAAAGTCTATGGGACTCGAATGTGAAAAATCAAAAGTGCTAATTTTAGACTAATATGCAAGTTATTATCATAAAAAGTGTTTGGGGACCTGGGTCCTGCCCCAGGGCACATGTATCAATGCAAAAAAAAGTTTTAAAACCGACCGTTTTTTAGGGAGCAGTGATTTTAATAATGCTTAAAGTGAAACAATAAAAGTGTAATATTCCTTTAAATATCATGCCTGGGGGGTGTCTATAGTATGCCTGTAAAGTGGTGCATTTTTCCCGTGTTTAGAACAGTCCCTGCACAAAATTACATTTCTAAGGGAAAAAAAGTCATTTAAAACTGCTTGCGGCTGTAATGTAATGTTGCCCCCCCAAGCCCATTACCAGGCCCTTTGGGTCTGGTATGGATATTTAAGGTGAACCCCGCACCCAAATTTAAAAAAAAAAAGGTGTGGGGCCCTCAGGCCCTATATACTCTGAACAGCAGCAGTATACAGGCGGTTACAAACAAGATAGGGACTGTAGGTTTGTTCCTAAGTTGAATCTGTTTGTAATTTGGAACAGGTACTTTTTGTAAGTGTAGCTCCAGCCAAAAAAATCTATTTTCAAGCTTTTTGGATAACATAGGGAAGGGTTATCATCACCCCTGTAACATTTGTTTTGCTGTCTGTGCCCCTGTTCAGAAGATTTCACCTCACTTTCTGTCCTAATGACAATTGGATTTTGAAAATTTTGGGTTATTAGGGAAAAAAGGATTGGTGATAAAGCATCAGTGGGGAGACACCTTTTCCCATATTAACTCTTACAGGAGAGAATTTCCCTTCCTAGGTATAGATTTCCTCTCACTTCCTGTTGTCTCCCTCCGTTTCTAAGTAGGAGTCGTTTGTAAGTTGGATGTTTGAAAATAGGGGACCGCCTGTATATACTATACGGTCTGCCCTATACACTCTGCGGAAAATTGGGCCTTAGGTGTTGGTGGTACCAGAACACTGTAAGCCCTCACAGTTACTCTTGGTGGGCGCTGGAATGGGCCCTGCTGTGAAATTTTATGTTAAACAGGGGCAGAAAAATCGGGCCTTAGGAGGTGGTGGTGGCACAACACTGTAAAGCCTCACAGATACTTTTGTTGAGCGCAGGGACAGGCCCTGCTGTGAAATATTAAATCAAAAATTGTAATTACGTGCCCCTGTTAAACAGGGGCACAAAAATTGGGCCTTAGGCAGTGGTGGGGGTGCCACAACACTGCAACCCCTCACAGATACTCTTGTTGAGCGCAGGAACGAGCCCAACAAGAACAAAACAAAGTTACTATCACCTGGATCAGTTTACCCATTGTATGGTGTTTATGCTGTATGACCTGTTTCAGGTCGAAGGTTTCAGGTGAGGGGCCATCCATGTGCGGTGAAGGGATCATAGTCACTATAGATTCATCCCCTGTCGTCCTGAGTGTCCACTGGTGGTCTCATCTCCTTTCTTCATCTGTTTTATTTTAATATATTATTTTAAGGACATTTATATTTGCGCAGCACTGTTTTCTATATTATGTATTTGAGGTGTTGTTGAATTTACCTTAGTGTTTGCTTGCATTTACCTTTTTGAGTTGTCCATTAATTAGTCAGCGCTGAGTATATTTCCATTAGCTGGTGATTCAAGACTGATTAATTTTTATGAATGTGAGCCGATGATCAACAGACAAGCGCACTCTGTGATCGGTTACAAGGCCTCCAGCAGCACTGAATGTGCGTTCAGAAAGAACGCTGGATGCAGGACAGGCCAGTAGCTTAATTGCATATTGAGCAAGCTCTGGTCAGTGGTCCATCCTCAAGACCCAGTAACCCAGTGGATGTTCTGGTGGAAAGGTCTCTAAGTCGGATCTTGCCCCTAGATATTCCTGCACCACGTAATTTAGATGCTGGTGATGGTTGCTGGAACCAATCAGACCTGGGCGCTGAGGACTGAAGAATTGCCTGAAGGCGTCGGTCAGCCGGCCACCTTCTCCAGTGCTCTTTCTGTGACTGAATGGAGCCTCAGCAACATGTCCAGCACTAGGAAATCGTAACCTCCCAGGCTCTGGAAACGTATTTCACAAACCTTTCTGAAAGGCCTCCTGAAGATGTTTCATCCTCTGCTCCCTCTGCGAAGGCTAGATAAGTTCTGCAACCTTACCCTTGTAACATGGATCAATAAGGGTTGCCAGCCATTAATGATCCCTCTCCTTGATACCATGAATCCTAGAGTCCTTTTGCAGGCTTTGCAAGATCAGGGAGGCCATGCAGCGTAGGTTTGCAGAGGCATTAGATCCTGAGTCCTCTGGGTCACTAAGGATCACATGATCTTCAACCACCTCCTCCCAGCCATGTACAACTCCATGGGTTTCTGCGGACTGCAAACGATCCCTTGAAGACTGCTGCTGATGCTGAGTGTTATCCTCCACCTCCATGCTGACACAATCCTCCTCCTCTTCTTCTTCCTGTGTGATCGGCGGGCCTGCAGGAATACTAGTGTCTGGATAAAGGGGGCCTTGAGAGGTAAGGAAGTCCTCTCAAGGTCACCTGGGATTGCCAGGACTGGAAGTGTTTTTACAAGAACAGCAATTCATCTAACTATGGAATGTAGCTCTCTCGTCACGAAGTGGTAAAATACATATATTTTAATTCTACCATAATAGTTTAAAATGATTATGCAAAACAATTGATTCACTCACAGACAGTATAACTTAAACTTTGTTTTTTCTTTCTCATAGAATACATTTCCCTGAAGAAGACCTTTACCTATACAGGTCAAAACGCATAGGGTATCTTGTGAAACTCTAAGTTTGATGTTTTTAAGTATGAATTGATTTCTTGTGTGATTTTCCCATGTTGACGAGATGCATTTTATACAGTCAGGTCCATAAATATTGGGACATCGACACAATTCTAATCTTTTTGGCTCTATATACCACCACAATGGATTTGAAATGAAACGAACAAGATGTGCTTTAACTGCAGACTTTCATCTTTAATTTGAGGGTATTTACATCCAAATCAGGTGAACAGTGTAGGAATTACAACAGTTTGTATATGTGCCTCCCACTTTTTAAGGGACCAAAAGTAATGGGACAGATTAACAATCATCCATCAAACTTTCACTTTTTAATACTTGGTTGCAAATCTTTTGCAGTCAATTACAGCCTGAAGTCTGGAATGCATAGACATCACCAGAAGCTGGGTTTCATTCCTGGTGATGCTCTGCCAGGTCTCTACTGCAACTGTCTTCAGTTTCTGCTTGTTCTTGGGGCATTTTACCTTCAGTTTTGTCTTCAACAAGTGAAATGCATGTTCAGTCGGATTCAGGTCAGGTGATTGACTTGGCCATTGCATAACATTCCACTTCTTTCCCTTAAAAAAGCCAATGTGTTCTGAAGCATTTTGCTGAATATGAGCAGATAATATTGCCCGAAACACTTCAGAATTCATCCTGCTGCTTTTGTCAGCAGTCACATCATCAATAAATACAAGAGAACAAGTACCATTGGCAGCCATACATGCCCACGCCATGACACTACCACCACCAAGCTTCAGTGATGAGGTGGTATGATTTGGATCATGAGCAGTTCCTTTCCTTCTCCATACTCTTCTCTTCCCATCACTCTGGTACAAGTTAATCTTGGTCTCATCTGTCCATAGAATGTTGTTCCAGAACTGTGAAGGCTTTTTTAGATGTTGTTTGGCAAACTCTAATCTGGCCTTCCTGTTTTTGAGGCTCACCAATGGTTTATTTCTTGTGGTGAACCCTCTGTATTCACGGTAGTGAAATCTTCTCTTGATTGTTGACTTTGACACCCATACACCTACCTCCTGGAGAGTGTTCTTGATCTGGCCAACTGTTGTGAAGGGTGTTTTCTTCACCAGGGAAAGAATTCTTCGGTCATCCACCACAGTTGTTTTCCGTGGTCTTCCGGGTCTTTTGGTGTTGCTGAGTTCACCGGTGCATTCTTTATTTTTAAGGATGTTCCAAACCGTTGATTTGGCCACACCTAATGTTTTTGCTATCTCTCTGATGGGTTTGTTTTGTTTTTTCAGCCTAATGATGGCTTGCTTCACTGATAGTGACAGCTCTTTGGATCTCCTATTGAGAGTTGACAACAACAGATTTCAAATGCAAATAGCACACTTGAAATGAACTCTGGACCTTTTATCTGCTCCTTGTAAATGGGATAATGAGGGAATAACACACACCTGGCCATGGAACAGCTGAGCAGCCAACTGTCCCATTACTTTTGGTCCCTTAAAAAGTGGGAGGCACATATACAAACTGTTGTAATTCCTACACCGTTCACCTGATTTGGATGTAAATACCCTCAAATTAAAGATGAAAGTCTGCAGTTAAAGCACATTTTGTTTGTTTCATCGCAAATCCATTCAGGTGGTGTATAGAGCAAAAAGATTAAAATTGTGTTGATGTCCCAATATTTATGGACCTGACTGTATGTAAAGACCTGAATTGCTTTTTAGGACTCCCTTGTATTCATGCCATATACCCCCCTTTTTTTGATACCATGATATAAATAAAGAATTATCATTTTTTAAGAAAATCATTGTCACTTGCCTTGAATACTACACTTGCTGCTAAAAACCCCCTGAGGGATTTTCTATTAAAAAAAAGGATGTCCTCCTCTTCCTCCCGCTGTTCTGCCTCAAGTGCCCTGTCCATTAGTCCAGGAAGCGTGTACTCCAACAGGAAGACAAGAGGGACAGTATCACTGATGCATGCACTCACTGCTCACATCCTCGTGGCCTCCTCAATTGGTGACAGGATAGTGCATGCATCCTTGATCAGTAGCCACTGGTGTGGCGAAAAAAAGCCAAGCTCCACTGACCCTGTCCTGGTGCCATACTCACACAGGTACTCATTGGTGGCCCTCTGCTGCATGTGCAGCTGCTGCAGCATTGCCAACGTTGAGTTCCACCCGGTGGGCATGTCACAAATGAAGCGGTTCTTTGGCAGGTTGCATTCCCTTTGAATGTCAGCCAGCCGAGCACTGGCATTATATGACCAGCGGAAATGACCACAGACTTTCCTGGCCTGCCTCAGGAGATCCTGTAAACCAGGGTACCTGCTCAAGAACCACTGCACCACCAAATTCAGGACGTGAACCAAACAGGGAACATTGGTCCTTGTGTCCCTGTCACCAACCTCCCAGAGAGGAGGTTGGTGCCATTGTCGCATACAACCATTCCTGGCTGAAGCTGGCATGGCGTCAACCACCTCTGAGCCTGCCCCTGCAGAGCTGACAGAATCTCTGCCCCAATGTGGCTGCTGTCCCCTAAGCAGACCAACTCAAGCACTGCATTGCATCTTTTTGCCTGAGTGCTTGCGTAGCCCCTTGAACGCCTACAGAGCACCGCTGGTTCAGAGGAGAAATCTGCAGAGGAAGAGGCCATAGAGGAAGAAGAAGAGGGGGTGGATGAGCGAACTGTGGCAGAATCACCACTAGCATTTTGGAGGCATGATGGCGGAACAAGCTCCAACAATACTGAACCCTGTCCTGCATCCTTCCCAGCTGCCAGCAAAGTTACCCAGTGCACCGTGAAAGAAACTTCCCTGTGCATGCCTGCTGGACCATGAGTCAGCGGTAATATGCACCTTACTGCCGACCGCCCTGTCCAACGAGGCCAAGACATTGCCTTCCACATGCTGGTAGAGAGGCGGAATGACCTTCCGTGAAAAGAAATGGCATTTGGGAACCTGCCACTGAGGTACCGCACATTCCACAAATTCATGAAAGGGGGCAGAGTCTACCAGCTGAAAAGGCAGCAGTTGCAGTGCTAGCAATTTGGCCAAGCTAGCATTCAGATGCTGAGCATGTGGATGGCTGGGACCGAATTTCTTTTGATGGTTTTGTAACTGGGGTAGGGAAATTTGCCTGCTAAAATTGTATGTTGGTGTACCGCTAGCAGATTGGCCGCAAGTACTTGGGACACCTATTTCTATACCTTCATTCCTCTCAGTGCAGGTTTCTGAGAGGACTGGAGGTATAGTGGGGTTGGAGATCCCAGCTGATGAGGAGCAAGGAGAGGTCTGCCTTGTTCTTTGATGTGGGTCTTTAAAGTGCTGTTGCCAACGGACTGCATGGGAGGTCGTCATATGTCTGGTCAAGCATGTGGTGCCAGACTCTATGGGACAATCCGTAATAGTAGTCATACCAAAAAAGGATAAAAATTTGCTACACCCTGAATCTTCTAGACCAATTTCTCATCGCATGACTGCGCAATTGCCAGTTAAAGCGACGCAGTGCCGTATCGCAAAAAATGGCCTGGTCATTAAGGGGGCAAATCCTTCTGGTCCTTAAGGGAAAGCTGCCGATGTTGAAAGAATGACAGCAACTATTGGTGTTTTTTATATCTGCCTGGAGGTCAGATTTAAGCTTTACACTTTTAACATAGAAATATGATGTGTATTCAGTAAAAAAAAAAACTGTTAGCATAACAAAGGTGGGTAAACCTGTTTTTAGTATTCGTTGATAGCCAGATTCTTTTGTTAATTCTGTTGCGCAACTGCTAGTGATCCAGAAAATGAGCATTTTTATGCTAAACTCTGAAAAGCTCTACATGGCAGGCTAAAAAAAAAAACATGCAAACCTGTAGCACATTACCATGGCAGCTGTAAAAGATGTAAATGACATTGTCTATGGAACTGTCATATCTTGTTTGCATAGTTTGTCCTTGGCAGTCAGGATTATCTTGTTTTTCTTTCACACTTGTCATTTTTCAAAGCACGCCTACTATAATACTGAAATATAAATGACGATGGTGTCCAAGGCAAGAAATGCCATAATTTTGGTTACTTTTAGTGATCCCTCAGATACCTTATTTCCTTCTCCCAATTCTATATAAGAGAATAAAAAGAAGATGCTGGTTGCTAAGGGCATCAGAAGATCTTTGAAGCACAAATTGCACTTCTCCACAAAGGAAGAGTCACAAGGGAGAGCCTTCCACTTACCTCTGTGCTTCCATGCTGTGCTACATTGCCACTCAATCTCCCTTGCTAGGAAGACAGTCAGCTACATCTTGCTGGCTCCGCTAACAGGGGAGCGATTCCTTCTATAACGACTGGAAAGCTGTATCTTAGCGATCCTGACACTGGTGATTTGTGGTCAGCATTAATGCCCTGTACACACGGTCGGACATTGATCGGACATTCCGACAACAAAATCCATGGATTTTTTCTGACGGATGTTGGCTCAAACTTGTCTTGCATACACACAGTCACACAAAGTTGTCGGAAAATCCGATCGTTCTGAACGCGGTGATATAAAACATGTACATCGGGACTATAAATGGGGCAGTAGCCAATAGCTTTCATTTCTTAATTTATTCTGAGCATGCGTGGCACTTTGTGCGTCGGATTTGTGTACACATGATCGAATTTCCGACAACAGATTTTGGGCAGCACAGTGGTGAAGCGGTTAGCACTCTCGCCTAGCAGTAAAAAGGGTCGCTGGTTCGAATCCCAACCACGACACTACCTGCCTGGAGTTTGCATGTTCTCCCTGTGCCTGCGTGGGCTTCCTCCGGGTACTCCGGTTTCCTCCCACACTCCAAAGACATGCTGGTAGGTTAATTGGCTTCTGTTCAAAAATTGGCCCTAGTATATGAATGTGAGTTGGGGACCTTGGATTGTGGGCTCCTTGAGGGTAGGGACCGATGTGGGTGTACGATGTATGTGCAGAGTGCTGTGTGAATTGGCTGCGCTATATGGGTACCTTAAATAAAAAAAATAGGGAGGATTGTAGACACACACCCACACTCACTCAGGTTGAACTGGAGGGACTGGTGTCTTTATTCAACCTTACTAACTATGTAACTATGTTGTCGGAAAATTTTATAGCAAGCTCTCAAACTTTGTGTGTCGGAAATTCCTATGGAAAATGTGTGATGGAGCCTACACACGTTCGGAATTTCCGACAACTAGGTCCTATCACACATTTTCCATCGGAAAATCCTATCGTGTGTACAGGGCATAAGAGTAATATCAACCCAACCAGCCGATGGGTATTTCGTTCATTCCATTTCCCCAACTAATAATTTGACTTAAAGAGCTGTTAAAATCATAGTGAAGGACTATTAAAAACAAAATTCTAATATAAACTTTCATGTATATATATTTTACATATTGTACCATTGAAAATGCATTGGCTGGAAACCACACTGAAAATGTTGCTTCTTTTTTTTTTTTTTTTTTTTTGCAATACACCATACGAAAAGCACAGATGTGCCTACAACATGTAGATATTAAAAAAACAGCATAGTAGTTGCCCTTTTATACCATTAACGTCATGTAAGTCTATCTCTAATAATAGTCTATTGTAGACTAGACTAATCTATTATCAATTAATATATACATAGATTTCATAGTACATATTAGGAAGGGCAAAAACTGTAAAAAAAAGTGTAAACATGAATCAGAGTTCAAAATCAGTCCCCAAAAAGTGCAACAAAAAGAAGAAAAATGTCTTTCCAATATACAAAACTGCCGTGGCTGGACATGTGGTAGGATGCTCTCCCATACAGCTTCCATGCAGACAGTTCCATCTTGAGCCATCCTGGGGTTAAAACATTGCCACACAGGTTCCAACATCTTTGTCATCCCTCTACACATTTCCTGTAACCTGCTCAGGAGTTGATAAGGAGACAAGCAGCTATGCCATTTACAAATCCACAATGGAACACCCCCAGGCAATGCATCAAGATGGCACTGGCACCATGGTGGGTTCTTTAGCAGCTCTCTCTGATAAGGAGATGAAGCTACTAAGCAATAGCTCTGCATAAGGTGGTTTCGCTCCTAGATAAGCTGTGGCATTTATTACAAAGCCATATCTTAGCCAGCCAGCAACATCCAGAAATGACCAGCACCCAAGGACTCCAGATCTTTTCTCACCATCTGCCCCACCCTGCCCCCCCCCCATTTCCCTGCACAAGTTCTGTCTTGCCATTAAGACCATTCTTTACTCAAGAGTTATGGTCCTCCCTCAAGTGTCATTTGCACCACTTCAGACCCTATCTGAAGAACAAAGTCATCTATCACAGACATTCTTAAGGCTATACAGTCATGTCATTCATCTTTCATGACCAAAGTCATGAGAATACATGAGAGAAAGCAGTACAGAGGTGGAAAGGAGGGTCAGTAACTTGGGAGACACCTATATTCAGGTCTCTGACAGATTGGTAGATCAGGAGCATATATGGAAAATTGTCTATGACACAGTAATGTGCAAACTGTATGCCTCCCAGTATAATTAACTATTAACCACAGCTCTGTGTCTTTGTGGTGGAGCATGCTCACAGGGTTCCCACCAAACCTATGGATCGAAAATTTCTCAAATACAGACATACGCATAACAATCTATAATACCTATTAATAATATACAGTATATAACCCTTATCTCAGCCACCTTGATCTCCCTTCCTCCCCAATGCCACTCTTTTTCTAGAGGATTTGAATTTGACCCTAGTTCCTCAGTTAGACAGATTGCACATCATCCCCTCCGAATCTCCATTTCTAACTGATACTTTATCTTTAACAGCCTATGGCAATGGAAATATCATAACCAAATTATTTACTCTTGTCAATAAAGGATGTATAGAGCGCTGTCATAAATAGACTATATGCTTGAGATCAAGAATCGTCTTCTCATTCTTGGCAACAAAGAGTACATACCTCAAACTACCAAACTACAACTTAGCAGTCCATTGTTAAGTTCGCCCTCTACTACTGTTGTTGAACATTGAAGTGGTCCGAAAGCTTGTAAACAGGAACCAGCAACAGTACTGGGTACTGAATGAAGGCTCTGTAAATGTTGTTATTGATTGAGATACCCTTAAAATTTATACTAGAAGCTCAGTCAAAAACAATTTTGCCAGGGCTGAAAAATAGCACACTAATGTACACACGGTCGGACATTGATCGGACTTTCCGACAACAAAATCCATCAGATTTTTTTCCGACGGATGTTGGCTCAAACTTGTCTTGCATACACACAGTCGCACAAAGTTGTCGGAAAATCAGATCGTTCTGAACGCGGTGACGTAAAGCACGTATGTCGGGACTATAAACGGGGCAGTAGCCAATAGCTTTCGTCTCTTAATTTATTCTGAGCATGCGTGGCACTTTGTGCGTCGGATTTGTGTACACACGATCGGAATTTAAACGATCAGATTTTGTTGTCGGAATATTTTATATCCTGCTCTCAAACTTTGTGTGTCGGAAATTCTGACGGAAAAAGTCAGATGGAGCCCACACACGAACGGAATTTCCGACAACATAATCCGATTGCACTTTTTCCATTGGAAAACCTGACTGTGTGTACAGGGCATAAGACTCCCTCTAAAACAATGAGTAAACCCTGATAATGAAACAGGGAGAATTAAGCCCCCAGAAAATAAACCCAAATCAAAAGTACTGTAGTTCTATCAAGTAGCCTCCATTTTCAAATGTGGAGGAAAAAACAGAAACTACTTGCCTTTCTAGCGAAAGATGAGTACCTCTCTGTTCTAGACATATGACTAATCGAAATGAGCTTATTTGTCAGCATAATCAAATTAATAGGCAATTTAGAGAATTCTTTTAAACCTTATCTATGACCAGAATATCATAAACTCCACAAGACCTAACCTGTTTTCTGGAGAACAGCCATCTGCTAAAGTTCAGGAAAAAAGGCGGAAACCCCTAGGGATGGGACTTTTAAGGCACTACCAAATCAAAAAGTATTGATAAAAAAGTTGTTTATTACAAAATAATTTTAGACAAGAATACTGAACATGGCCATGAATACTGGAACAACAAAATATACAATAGTGTAGATACAATATCCTAATCCGGCGCGTTTCAGAGCTGATTGTCGTCTCTTTCATCAGGGGTTAACAAGATATATATGGTCTATAGGGTTCAAATATAGGCAGTTAACAGTAAATCAGTGCATTCACTTAATCACATACAGATATTAGAAGAACTTATATACTCAGCAACTCACATCTAGTTCAGTTGTATATGCATGAAAAGTCCATGTTCACATTTAAAAACACTGTCACATTAGGGTCCCCGGTTACTTTTCCCGCATTACGGCTGCCTACAAATGCATGTTTGTGATAAAGAAAAAACATTGTATGGGCAAAAAAACAAAAGAGGTGAACCAAATAAAGGTACTACACCCAACCCAAATCTTATCAGATC
Source organism: Aquarana catesbeiana (assembly GCF_042186555.1). NCBI lineage: Eukaryota > Metazoa > Chordata > Amphibia > Anura > Ranidae > Aquarana > Aquarana catesbeiana. Next base: position 73,651,532 of record NC_133328.1, read on the forward strand.
ATTTGAAGATTACATCAAAGAAGATATGAATCCTTTAGGCTTACAAGTCCAAATCTTCCCTACCCTGGAGGGCTTGGCCTTTAAATTGCAATGGGAATTTTTTTTACGTACCTGTTCAAATGATATGATGCAATTACTTATCACTGAATATGGGAAGCGATCTGAGGCCTTAGACAAGGATATAATTATTATTGTGTGCAGCTACAGACTCACAAAACCCATAAATCATTTTAGAGAGGGAAAATAAACTTAAAAAACATCTGGAGAGCTTCAATAGGGAAGTCATGATCAAAAAGGACAATAAATTTGTAAGGGACAGAAATGTTTTCCAAGAGAACAGGGCATACAGATGGAACCCTAATCAATAGTATAGGAACAATAGATTTGCGCACAAAAAGGAACATTATTCAGCCATTTCACAATCTTCTACTAGTCTATCCTTTGTTTCATCACAGGTGTCCTCCAAAAGTAAGAAGACATTGTGCATCAATCGGAAAGACACTGGCGATCATCCACAAGGACAAAAAACAAATAAGCCAAATGTGGATATCATGCCACACAAGTCTAATGACACTTCACTTGGGTGTTCCTCTGTGGTACCTACGGTATCAGGTAAGGTGCCAACTTTGGTGATGGGTTTGTCTGTTTCTTCACAAACTCAGGGGACGGGGTCTATGTACCACCCCAACACTAGATCACAGACTGCACAGGGCATGGACAGATCTGACCCTTCCCCTTTTGTGGAAGCACTTTTAACCAGCAAAAAGTCAACATGTGCATCTTATATGCTGAACCAAGGAGGGATCCCTCCGCACCCATTTTGGAGAAAACAAGGTGCTGGATCAGTTGGTCTCTCTTTTGGAGGACAGTGACACTACGGATCTTATTGGTCGCATTGATCTACCCAAAGTTCTTTCTCTTTCGGAGGAAGCCAATGCTGGTTCAGCCCAAGATCCCATTGTTGGATCTAAATTGAAGAAAAAATCTGACAAGTTTCCTGCCTCTAGCTTAAATCCTAACATCTCTGCTTTTTTTAAGCTAGTGAATGGGGAGATTGATAAATTGGCCTATAATCTCATAGAAGTTTAAATAGGTATCAGTACCATCATCCCAAAGTATCAAGATCAAGGAAGATGAGAGGGCAGAGCAGCAGCCGCAGTTGCTGCTACTGTCAGCTAGTGTCTCCACCCCCACCATAGGAAGAAAAGGGGGACTGTTACAGTACTCGATATTGATATACAATGATAAGTATGAAACAGAAAAGTGTAAAATATTTTATAAAAATTCACTTTTAATAGAAAAAATGTTTATAAAAGTATACAATTTCACATATAATTGCGATTATACACAACAACACTACAGAATACCATAGAAAAGGGGGGACCACATGGTCTGAGCCAGTGGATTCCGCACAATTTTAAATGGCGAGTGTGTATCGACTTTTATTCTTGACCGGTTTCGCGGTTAACACCGCTTCTTCAGGAGACCCATATCTACAACGTGGCATAAAATAGTGTTTTTAATTTTAACATGAATCTATGTGTATAATACATTGTTGCAGCACAATAATTGACAAAATATCAAGAACATTTCATACAAAACATATGGAAGTAAGGACAAGCTCACCCGTTCAGGAGATTCCTGTGGGCATACAGGACCTCAAAAAATTCCCCCTGCGGCAGACACAGGGGATGGTAGACAGCCCCTAGTAGATAAATATTGAATTAGATGATTATAAGTATCACCATCGCGTGATATCAAGGGGGGAGTGTACCTAAGACATGCAAATAAAGTACCCCAAGATAGTGGTATGTGGAGTGGAGTGGAGTTCCATGGAAGGGGGGTCGAGTGGGGGGACAGGAAGGGAGGAGGAAGGGGAGGAGAGGGATGGGGGGAGGGGGGGAACCAGGAAGGAAGTAGAGGGAGGAAAGAGGGAAAGAAGGGAACATCTGGGGGGCGAGAGGACTGGGGTGAGGATAGTAGAGAGAAAGGGAAGGAGGGGAGGAGGGGCAGCAGGGGGAAGAGAAGTGAAGGGGTGACCGGGGAAAAGAGAGGGGGGGAAATTGGAGAGATACCGGGGAAGGGAGAGAAGGAGGACAGGGAGGAGAAGGGACCGGGCTAGTGGGAGGAGGGGGGAAAGGGGGAAGGAATAAGCAGGGGGGGAAGAAAGGGGGGAGAAAAAGGGGGGGAGTGGGAGGGACTAGGGAAGGACAGAGAGGATTAAGGGAGGGGAGGGGGGAGGAAAAGAAAAGGAGGGGGGAAAAAGGGGAGGGGGCGGGAACAGTGGGGGGATGGGAAAAAAAGGGGGAGGAGAAAACAGGGGGGTAAAAAGGGGGGAGGGAAAAAAGGGAGAAAGCCCCAGAACCACCATCCACACAAGTACTTAAGGTTGTAAAGGTTAAGACAGGAGACTGCGCACTGACAGTGGCAGGGCTAACACTCACCAACTGAGACTTAATGTAATGTGTGACGTGAGAGCTGGGATTATCCTATAAGACCGTGGGTCAACAGGATCATGAGGAGCAGGAGATTTTGGTATCTCTATAGCTGGGGCAGTGGGTGCGTCCCAAGTAGATCTCTATAGCCAGAGGGAAAGTTGATAGATAAGAATTACTTATCATAATAGAGCAAAAAGGATTATATTGCAAATGCCAGTAATGCAACGGACATATGCTTGCAGAGTTAATCTCATATTAACACAGGATGCTAAAGTAAAAAATGATAATAAACACTCAAAGGGGAGAGAGTAATAAAATCCCTCACAAGACTAGGAGGGTACATCTATGGAGTATTGAAAATTACCCAGCCCAGAGTGGGGTAAATTAAGTATCAGGGATTGTGAGCATATAGGGTAATGCAGGGGGCGTTAAACGCTATCGTCATACATAGCCACAAACAGGCAATTCCATGAGTGATTAGGGATTACACAACCCTGAATAGAGTGGGTTAGATGTAAAGGGATATCAGTACAGAAGGTACTAGGTGGGCGTAAAAAGCCACAGTCATACAGATGCACATGCTAGATAGTATGCAGAGGGGAAGAAGACACTCACCTGGTGTATAGTAATCCCGAGCTGGCTCCACGTCAGGCAGCTGTCCGGCTCACATAGCGGCCATTACTGGCCGCTATAAGAGCTCCTCAACCCGGAAGTCAGGGCACGCCCAATAGGCAGTCCCTGATGTCACCGGGTCTGTTCGCCCGCATTGCACAGGTGCACAACGAGTGTGCTACTGCGCAAGCGCGCGCTCCTGTCAATAGGGAATCAAGTTCCCAGACACGGAGACACAAGCAGCAGCAGCTGCCAGGGCAAGCATGCATCCGCCGCAGGGAGAAGGACCGGGACCTGATAAACGCCAACAGGTCCTGATAGAACACAGCAAATTTTCTTTAAAAACAATAGTAATAACAACCATTGACACAATGATGATACAAAAACCTAAACATAAAGTGAAATACCAATATGTAGTAATTACCCATGTCACAAAAGACCTTATGTCCCAACAATATCGAGGGTGGTCACGGGTAGGTGAACATGTTACACATTGAAGCATCCTAAAAATCAGTAATAAAACCATGGGGGGGAGAACAAGGGGGAGAGAGGGAGGGTAACAGGGAAGGAAAGGGGGACAAGGGAGGGAAGGGAAACAGGGGGGATGGAGAAGACACAGATGAATGGGCACTCCAAGGCCTTATAGGAATGCCTTGTATGATACTGACTCGTTAAGACCAGGGGGGGTGGTGGCGTTGAGTCGTTTGATCCAAAGGGCCTCCCTTTGGAGTATCGAATGATCCCAATCGTCACCCATCGGGTTGGGTTGAACTACCTCCAATACCAGAAACTTGACGACCGAGTTATCAAATCTGTGGTATATCGTAGTTAGTTTCCCGTTTTCTGAATCGTACAAATGGTCACCGATTCTTTGTCGAAATTCCCGGATCGTTTTGCCTACATAAAATGCTTGGCATGTACAATTCATTAAATAGATCACTCCTTTTGTGCCACGGTTGGCAAAAGTACGTGGGGCAAGGGTCTCCCCGTTAGGTAGAACAAAGTGTCTACCTTCGTGGACCCAAGGGCACCGGGGACAATCCCCACATTTAAATGTGCCGTTGGGTCCAGTCTTTGGGGGTCTAGTGGGAGTATAATGAGGTCAGTTGATCCTGCAACGACCGGGCCCTGCGGAAAACAACTTCCGGGGTAGGTCGAATATATTTGGCCAACGTATGGTGCTCAGCCAACAGATGCCAATTTTTGGTTAGGATATTGCGGAGTAAGTTATGATGTGCAGAGTAGGTCGTGATAAATCTCACGGTATCTTTTAAGGGGGAGGATTCCCCGCGTTTAAAGAGTAGGCAGGTCCGAGAGCATGACATGGCCTTATTGTATGCTTTACGTAAATTTGTGGGGGAATAACCCCGCAATAGTAGGCGTTCTCGTAATGCCTTAGCCTGGAGTTTGAAATCACTCTCTTGCGTGCAGTTTCTACGTAAGCGTAGATACTGAGCGTATGGAATGCTCCGCACCAAGGGGGTCGGGTGTGCACTAGTGGCAAAAAGAAGAGTGTTGCCAGCAGTTGGCTTTCTGTAAAGGTCGGTGCCCAACGTACCATCGGGTTGCTTGATAATATTTAGATCTAAAAAGGAGATCTGCTTAGTATCGATCTTGAACGTGAATTTTAAATTTAGATCGTTAGTATCGAGTTTCTGGAGGAATTGTAGTAATTTGTCTCTGGGGCCTGTCCACACCAGTAGTAAATCATCAATAAAACGATACCATAGAACGATATCGTTTAGAAATTCAGAGTATTGGTCATGAGCATGAATGTACCTCTCCCAGCCACCAAGGTATAAATTTGCATACGCTGGGGCACATGACGTCCCCATTGCAACTCCCTGAATCTGTAAAAACAACTGGCCATTAAACACAAAGTAGTTTTTCGTTAATATGAAGTGTAGCAATGCAAGTACAAAATGGTTAAAGGACCAAGTGGTTGTGTCCTGTTCGAACAAGAAGGAACCAGCCGTCCGTACGCCCTGCTTGTGGGGGATACTCGAGTACAAAGCCTCGATATCAACAGCCACGAGCAGGGCGTCCGGAGGGATCTGGATTCCCTCAAGGCGTTGCATTAGGTCCGTAGTGTCTCTGATATAGGACGGGAGGCTGCGGACATGAGGCATCAAAAATGCATCAACAAATTTGCTGGCATTATCTGTTAACGAGCCAATCCCCGAAACTATAGGTCTTCCTGGAGGGGTTTGCACATTCTTGTGGGTCTTGGGTAATGAATAAAAGGTAGGGGTATGGGGAAATTTGGGGACCAGGAACTCCAAGGTGTCTTTGTCAATGAGGCCCATAAAATAGGCCTCAGTGCAAAGAGCCTGGAGTTCCTGTGCAAAGGATGATACCTGGACTTGGGTAATGGGTTTATACCAATTTCTGTTATTAAGGATGGCAAGGCACATTGATTGATATTGATGATTAGTCATTAGGACGATGTTTCCGCCCTTGTCTGATTGTTTGATAACGACATCTGGGTGTTTCTGGAGGGATTGGAGAGCTCGGGTTTGACTCGGATCGAGATTCGAGGGAAAGTCGGGCCATTTTTGTTTTTTAAGGTCATTGATCGTTGCTCTGAGAAAAGCCCATATCTCTGGGCAGGTGTTAAGGTCAGGGAACCTACGTGACCGTAGTCGGAAGGACTTGGACGATGCTATTTGTTTAGGAGCAGCAATAGGGCCAGAGGTGTTAAGTAGGGGATGGATAGCAGGAAGTCTCCCCGTTGAGGGCTCCGGTAAGGGGGTATCACCAGGTGGTCCAAGATCTTGTGACAACACTGGGTCCCCAGTATCGCCCTCATCAAACAGGAGCATGAGGTCACGGGGGGCCCTGAACTCCTCCATAGAGAAGCCTTTGGTCCGCTCAGTGAGCTCACACTCCAGGCCAAGATTGATACGATCCTTATCATAGATATATCTAAAGGTTAGATTGCGTGCAAACAAGTACAAGTCCTTTATAGTCTCAGTAACCTTGAGCGCATCAAGGGGGCAGAATCCAAGTCCTAATTGCAGAACCGAGATTTCCTCGTTGTTGAGAGTATAGGGGGTGAGGTTTATGACATTGAGGTTGGTGGGACAAGAGGGGGAGGGTTCTGTTGGGATAGTGAAGGTTTCAGGACGTAGGCGTCTAAATTGCTCTGTTGTTTTTTCAGATCTAAAAAAATAGCATCCTCATTGATTTTTGTGTATTTATTTGTCATTAAAGCTGAATTTAGAATTTTGGGAATCGTGCCGTGTAGTGTAGAGTGCCCAACTGCCCCTTCTAGGGGGGTGTTGGTATCCTGTGGAGTTTGTGTTGGGGGTGCACGTGTGGATCTAGGGCCTTTAGGGCCTTTCTTATCTTTTTTAGGGTTGGTTGGTGGGGTGTTACCTCCAAAACGGAGTCTTTTACGTGAGGAATTAAGTGAGGATGAGGCATTGGGTTGAATAGTGCTTAAGGAAGATATGGTAGAAGAGAGGGAGGAATCTGATTCAATATCAGTAGTAAAGTTTCTATTATTAGTCCGAGGGGGCCCCGTCTACCCTGGCCCCTGCCGGGCCAGCGGTAGGCCAGGCCCTCAGTGAAGGCTGATTTGTCTTTCCCAAATTTGATTTGTTTTTTGACAATGATGTCCTTATTCATGCTCTCCAAGCGTTCTCTGAGCTCTTTCCACTTATTTTTAAAAAGCGTGTTATCCGTCTAGTGAGAGTATTCTATATTAAGTCGCTCAATGTCGTTATCAAGGAGGGTCATATCCTGAGTATACTAAGTAATGAGGAGTCCTATTAGTTCGAGACTATTCTTAGTCAATATGTCTTCCCATGCTTTCTTAAAGTCAATAGAGGGATCTTTGAGGGTGGGGAATATCTGGCCCCTTAAACCAAGGGGGCAGATTTTTTCACTGACATAAAGTTTAAAGTATTCAATATGCCAATGCAAGTGTGACTTACGTTTCAGAAGTTTCGACATGCGAGCAAAGAACATTTGGATGTCAACAATCCGGTACATGTGGCAGGTGACGTGGCAAGCAACAATCCGGTATGTGTGGCAGGTGACGTGGCAAGCGACAATCCGGTACGTGTGGCAGGTGACGTGGCAAGCAACAATCTGGTACCTGCGGCAGGTGACGTGGCAAGCAACAATCCGGTACGTGTGGCAGGTGACGTGGCAAGCGACAACCCGGTACATGTGGCAAGTGACAATCCGCAATGTGTGGCAGGTGGAGTAGTGGCAAGTGACAATCCGCAATGTGTGGCAGGTGGCGTCGTGGCAATCCGCAATGTGTGGCAGGTGGCATCGTGGCAAGTGACAATCCGCAATGTGTGGCAGGTGGATTCATGGCAAGTGATAATCTGCAATGTGTGGCAGGTGGCGTCGTGGCAATCCCCAATGTGTGGCAGGTGGCATCGTGGCAAGTGACAATCCACAATGTGTGGCAGGTGGCGTCGTGGCAATCCGCAATGTGTGGCAGGTGACGTCGTGGCAAGTGACAATCCACAATGTGTGGCAGGTGGCGTCGTGGCAAGTGACACGCTCAGGGCTCCCACTGATTCTGCATTATGGTGAGTTGAACTATTTTATTTTATATAACAATGTAATAATAGAAATTTTCAATCATTTTTTTGCGATACGGCACTGCATCGCTTTAACTGACAATTGTGCGGTCGTGCGACGTTGCACCCGAACAAAATTTACGTCCTTTTTTTCCCACAAATAGAGCTTTCTTTTGGTGGTATTTGATCATCTCTGCGGTTTGTATTTTTACAGGTCCTCTTTATACTCCTTTACATGTATAGAGCCATGACAGGTCCACTTTAGTTTCCATGATATAAAATAATGGATGGGGGGGCATGATTTTGTGGGCGTGATTTTTTTTTTTTTTCATTCTTGGTACCAGGCAGCACAATGTCTTGGGCTGGCACTGCTTTCAGACGTTCCATATCACACACTCAACATGATCTTCTGTACTCCCACAAATTCTCCAGTCAGGATAATCCTTTGAGAATTATCACAAAATATTGTAACCAGCATGTCAAGATTAGGAAAATTGTTTCCAAATTTTGGCATGTGCTAACAATGGACTCATCTGTGGGTCAATTCATCCCAGAGGTTCCTCTCTTTTCATTCAAGAAAGCTACATCAGTTGCTACCAAATTAGTGAAAAGTGAATTTAAAGGTGACTTGGGCATGGAACATTGTAAATACAGAGGTACTTTCATGTGTGGTTCATGTGGCTATTGCAGGTGCATGTATACCAACAAGAAATCTGTTTTACCAGATGGCAGGGATTTACAACCCAAACATTTTGCGAACTGCAGGACATTTGGGATGATCTATATGTTGAGATGTGACTTAATTTTATGTCGGTAAGACCAAGCTCGAGTTCTGGAAATTAGCTTACCGACGTATTAAAAGTATGCAGACCTGTAATCCTGATCTACCTTTGGGCAGACACACAACCATTGTCCGTCAGGGAAAAATTCCCAAAATTAAGTTTCTAATTTTAGATCGTATCCATCCTAGATCCAGGGGAGGAGACTGGAACAAAGATCTCCTCCAGCTGGAGCTATTCTGCTATTCTGGATATATACCTTGAGGGCCCCCCCCCCCCCGGGAATCAACGAGGCGGTTTGTTTTAAGCCTTTCCTCAACTAGTTCGCTTCCGGGGGGATGGAAACGTAGCCCCCTATCTGGATTCACTCTGAGGATCTGTAGTTGACCTCTTTTCCATCATCCTTCCTTTTTAGCTCTCCTTCCTTTTCCTTTTTTATTTTTTTATTTTTTTAATTTTTTTTTTATTATTTTTTTTTTATTTATTTATTCATTACTTATTCATTATCATGCATTTTTCATTTTTTATTTTTCACATTTTATTTTTACATTAATTGCTTGCTACAAACAAGTATATATGTTCTTCTCATATCTGTATGTGATTAAGTGGATGTACTGATTTACTGTTAACTGTCTGTATTTGAACCCTATTGACCATATATATCCTGTTAACCCCTGATGAAAGAGACAACAATCAGCTCTGAAATGTGTCGGATTAGGATATTATATCTACACTATTGTATATTTTGTTGTTCCAGTATTCATGACTATGTTCAGTATTCTTGTCTAAAATTATTTTGTAATAAACAACTTTTTTATCAATACTTTTTGATTTTTGGTAGTGCCTTAAAAGTCCCATCCCTAGGGGTTTCCGCCTTTTTTCCTGTTTCTATGGGATGTGGCACACTGGGAAATTTGTTTCATCAGAATCCTTTTCATCTTCTAAAGTTCAAGCAAGCCCAGTGCAACTTCCTAGATACCCCATTTATGAAGGAAGAAATTAAAAGAGCCATTTACCACTTCCCTTCCCATTTAAATGTACCTAGAATGGTAGGATAACAAATGAACTCAGTCTTGTCCTCCAGGTTTCCCTTCTCATTGGGCGCCAAGCAAGGGTCACATGAGAGGCCTACCTTGGATTGGCTTCTTCTGGGACTGTAACAGGATCACTTTACTACACATGGGGTACCTTTACTTCTGTGCCATTTTCATCAATTCCCCGGGACAAGAATGAGGCTGTTGTAGGGGAATACTCAACACTAAAGCGGGCCTCTGCTTTTAGAGGTGAATGAAAACTGTGTACACTTGCACCATAACTATTCTCCAGCTAACTCTCGGTTCCCCATGAAAATGTACACCTTCTCTGTAACTTGCATTCAGGAGGGACACGCTGAGCCTTGTCCACATCTACCTATCCAGCGTTTTCCACTACCATTCTCCAGTAGCACCTTGCGTGGGCTCCACATGTGCACTTAACTTAACTCTTGAACTTCCGTACCTCTGTACAGGATGGGAACTTCTGCGGTGCAAGTCTGCTCCCATTGCCATGAGAGACAGCCTGCGGGTGGAACGAGGGCAGACAAGACCCTCGCTACTAGAGGCCACTCCACCTGCAGCAGGTACATGCTACTGACAAGCTGCTTGTTAGACTTCCCTTACCCTAAATAACCCCTTGTATCTTCACACTGGCTTATTTCTGTACTTACATCTTCATACCCCAAAGTACCTTAGTGACCTGAACCATGGGATGGTGCGGGTTTCTTGCATTACATTCCCTTTAGTAACTTCAGACCAGGCTTTAAAACTTTATTTTAAAAAGTGCAAAAGGCATTACAAAGTCCATAATTCAGAGACATCATTCTTTCCAACATCACCTAACCCTATCTCAGGCTATGTGCTGCCCGGGATACCTGCAAAGTTAAAGTCCATGTAAATACAGGGTCCATCAGAGGCAGTCTCTAGCAGCTTGTGTCTTCGAGGTGAACCTCAAGATCCTGTCATCCTTATTTATCAAATTTGCACACTGATAAAAATGATTCTGTTGGCTTGTAATTTTAACATAAAAATAAATGTTAATTAATTTACTTTGATATTTTAAGTACCTTATCTAATTTTCATTAGTTCTTAAAACACACCTTTTACATTTACAAAAATAATGTATAATATTGAGTAATCTAGACAAGATAGGTAATCTAGATTAAACTTTTAGGGTATGTGCATTTCCATATTCTAATTGAGTTACATTTACTTAAAAAAATTATCTTTTCATTTGACTGAAATTGCAGGACGCATATGTTTGCCAAACATGCAAATGCATGAGTTTTGATGCTGTATATTTTAAAGAGTTTGATGTCTTTTGGAACTTTGAAAGCATGCACAAGGTAGAAAGAGCACCACCAGTGACAAGAATTTTTCCAAGTCACTACAAAACCATGCAATGCCATTGAAAGGTAAGAGTAAACATTGCACAAATTATTGTTCACAAGCTTTAAATGTTGCTTAACATACCATCCAAAATGTTTATTTTATTTGCAGATTAATATATTTATAATAAATGGACATACGCATCTAACTCACTTGTGCGCGCTCAAAGTTTGCGCTTACTGCATGCAGCAGAACGCAACCAAGATGCAGGGTGAGGAACCGCCAGTTGTTAAGCTTAAAAACTATTTTTGTGCCACAAAAATGAATGTTTAATTTTTTCGGTTTTTGAAATATTGGAATTCAAATTCAGATTATGTAACATCAAGCCCCGCCCACTTTGCACCCAATATAAGATTTAAAAACAAAGATAGCATTCGTTTGTACTGCATCTGTGCCGATTTGTGCTGGGAAAACGAACGTATGCACTGGTTTGGTTTCAGAGATTTTGCACGTTATAGTTCATGAAACCTCTCCCACTTTGCACCACATGTTATTACATTTTAAAAACAATTATACAATTTGTTTGTGCTGATTTGTAGCAAGAAAACAAAATTTCTGTTTGTTCCGTTTTTGAGTTATTGGACATTCAACGTTAGATTATGTAACCTAAAGCTCCACCCACTTGCACTATGTTATTACATTTCAAAAACAAATCTACCATATTTATGCTGCATTGGCAGGAAAAACAAGCATATTGGTATAGTGTTTTTTTTCATATAGCACTCTCATTTTGTATCAGAAAGAATGATTATGGGACTCATTTATGCTTTTAGCCTGAGCTACCCTGAAAACCTAAAATATACCTTTGAAGTTTTTCAGAAGATCTTTTTAGAGCTAGATGGGGGGACTTTATCTTCAAAAGTTCACACTTTAACCGCTTGCCTACTAGCCACCGTCATTATACTGCGGCAGGTCGGCTCTCCTGCACAAACCGCCGTAGGTGTATGTCGGTCTTTGCACAGAACATAGCAGGCGTGTGCACACTGCGCGTGCCGTGGGAGCGTGCCCGCGTGTCCGGCGGACTCGATGACCCACGATCTCGGTACACAGAGGCCAAACGGGGATCTGCCTATGTAAACAAGGCGATCCCCCGTTCTGCCAGATGACAGGAACAGCCATCTCTGTCATGTTCCTGGTAGCCTATCCCCCCTACCATTAGAACACACTCAGGGAACACACTTAACCCCTTGATTGCCCCCCTAGTGTTAACCACTTCCCTGCCAGTGTTATTTATACATTGATTAGTGCATTTGTATCACACTGATCAATGTAATAATGTCACTGGTCCCTAAAAAGTGTGTTTTGCGGGTCAGATTTGTCTGCCGCAATGTCGCAGTCCCGCTAAAAATCACAGATCTCCACCATTACCAGTAAAAACAATAGAAAAAAAATAAAAGTCCCTAAATCTATCCCATAGTTTGTAGACACGATAACCAATCAATATACGCCTATTGCGATTTTTTTTTACCAAAAATATGTAGAAGAATATATATCATAAACTAAACTAGCCTAAACTGATTTTTTTTTAATATTTTTTTATTTTTTGGATATGTATTATAGCAAAAAGTAAAAAAAAAAAATTATTTTTTCAAAATTGTCATTTTTTTTTTGTTTATAGCACAAAATATAAAAACTGCAGAGGTGATCAAATACCACCAAAAGAAAGCTCTATTTGTGGGAAAAAAGGACGTCAATTTTGTTTGGGTACAGCATCGCACGACCGTGTAATTGTCAGTCAAAACGACGTAGTGCCGTATCGCAAAAAATGTCCTGGTCACTAAGGGGGCAAATCCTTCTGGGGCTGAAGTGGTTAAAGTGCAAATGACTTTCCTAAAAGGCTTAAAAAAAAGTTAATACATTCTGTATTCTATGTTCTTTACAGATATACTGTATATACATGTGTGTGTTTCAGTTGTTAGCTGAAAAAGAGGCTTTTTTTTTTTTTTATGTTTACATTTACATTCAATGCTGCTTTAATAATATTACATTTGTAACACTTTATAAACAATAAATGTTAATTTGTTTTCATGAGACTATTCCTTTAAAAAAAAAAACATATTATTGTATTATTTTTATATAAAAACATTCAAACGTATATCAAATACATTTGGAAAATAAGTTTTACCAACTTAAAAATATTGAATAGGTTACAAGTTAATATCACTTAAAACTAAGTAATAAGGCAGCACAGTGGTGCCTAGCAGTAAAAGAGTTTCTGGTTCGAATCCCGACCACAACACTACCTGCCTGCAGTTTGCATGTTTTACCCTGCGCCTAGGTTTCCTTCCACACGCCAAAGACATGCTGGTAGGGTAATTGGCTCCTGTGTAAATTGGCCCTAATATGTGTATGTATGAATGTGAGTTAGGGATCTTAGATTGAAAGCTCCTTGAGGGAAGGGACTGATGTGAATGTACAATGTATATGTAAAGCTCTCCATAAATTGACAGTGCTATATATAAATAAATAAGTTAATATATGTGTTCCTAACTTAAACTTTTCTAGAAACTGGAAAAACTGAGTTGACTTTACTTAAACCTATTGTTTAAGTAAACATTTTTAAGAAAAATGTAGTTGGCTTTACTTAAACCTATGGTCTATAAACTGGAAAAATTGAGTTGGCTTTACTTAAAACTATAGTTCCAGACAAGTTAAGGTATGTATTCCTAACTTAAAACACTATGGTCTATAAACTGAAACAATTGAGTTGGCTTTTCTTAAAACAACAAAGTTGAAAACATGAAAAGTCTAATGAGTCAGACAAAAATAAGTTTAGTTGCCAGTACTAAAAAAGCTGATGCAAATAGTTGCCTCAATTTTTTTTGAGTAGACCCAGCACAATATTTTTTACAGTGCAGCAAGATACAGGTTAGCACGTGGCATGTTAATGGCTCAAATATATCCACCTTTACAGAATTTATATTTCTGGTTATATATTTAAACAAAAGAGAATAGCACTCCTTAACCACTTCAGCTCTGCGGTTTTTATTTTTTGCGCCATAAACAAAAAAAGACCGACAATTTTGAAAAAAAAAAATCAATACAGTGCCTTGCAAAAGTATTAACCCCCTTGGCATTTTTCGTGTATTGTTGCCTCACAACCTGAAATTAACATGGATTGTTTGAGGATTTGCATCATTTAATTTACAGAGCAAGATTTTGAAGATTTTTTTTTTTTTTTTTATTGTGAAGCAAACAACAAATAGGACACAATAACAGAAAAAGTCAAGGTGCATAACTATTCACCCCCCTAAAGTCCATACTTTGTATGTAGAGCCACCTTATGCGGCTATCACAGCTCCAAGTCGCTTTGGATAAGTCTCTATGAGCTTGCCACATCTTACCACTGGGATTTTTGCCTATTCCCCCTTGCAAAACTGCTCCAGCTCCTTCAAGTTGGCTGGTTTGCGCTTGTAAGCAGCAATCTTTAAGTCTGACCACAGATTTTCTAATGCATTTAGGTCTGGGCTTTGACTAGGCCATTCCAACACAATTACATGTTTCCCCTAAATGACTCAAGTGTTGCTTTAGCAGTGTGTTTGGGGTCATTGTCCAGCTGGAAAGTGAACCTCCGTCCTAGCCTCAAATCACACACAGAGTGGTACAGGTTTTGCTCAAGAATATCCCTGTATTTAGCACCATCCATATTCCCTCAACTCTGACCAGTTTCCCAGTCCCAACTGCTGAAAAACATCCCCACAGATGCAACAAATAGGACAAAATAAGTGTACGGCTTATTATCGTCCTATGTACAGATACTCCAGTCTCTGCCTTGGAACTCTGCTGCTCCTCCAGAGTAACCTTAGGTCTCTGTGCTGCCTCTCTGATTAATGCCCTTCTTGCCCAGTCCGTGAATTTTGGTGTGCGGCCGTCTCTTGGCAGGTTTACTGTTGTGCCATGTTCTTTCTATTTGGTTATGATAGATTTGATGGTGCTCCTAGGGATCATTAAAGATTTGGATATTTTTTTATAACCTAACCCTGACTTGTACTTATCAACAACATTGTCCCTTACTTGTTTGGAGAGTTCCTTGGCCTTCATGGCAGTGTTTGGATAGTGGTGCCTCTTGCTTAGGTTTTGCAGCCTCTGGGGCCTTTCAAAAAGGTGTGTATATGTAATGACAGATCATGTGACACTTAGATTGCACACAGGTGGACATCATTTCACTAATTATGTGATTTCTGAAGGTAATTGGTTCCACCAGAGCTTTTTATGGGCTTCATAACAAAGGGGGTGAATACATACGCACATGCCAATTATCATTTTTTTATTTCTGAAAAATTGTTTTATGTATATGTTTTTCTAATTTTACTTCACCAACTTAGACTATTTTGTTCTGATCCATCACATATAATTCAGATTAAAAAAAATTGAACTAAAGGCTGTAATGTAACAAAATAGGTAAAAAGCCAAGGGGGTGAATACTTTTGCAAGGCACTATTTAGGATATAACTGCATTATAGGGTGTACTTACACTGTTATGCTGTTCTCGGGTGAGGACAATTCTAAACCACTTGATCACGTATGTACATATTGCAACATGTTATTATAGAATAGGATGCATTTGCATTGCTGTTTATTTCTCTTTCAGGTGTTGCTGCATCGGTACGTCTTCCTTGGACAAGGAGAGACAGGGATCTAACCTGACAACAACACTAACCCTTTTATACCTTCTTATCACTGTATATATTAGATAGATAGTTAGAAAGTAAGGTCATTGCCTGTATCTGCCTTAAATATTTGGGTGGCACCTCACCTTTAAAATTGTACATCATTTTTGATATTTATCCGTCATGTATAACCTACCATTTCTCATGTGTCTGAAATTCATGTTTATTTCATGTGGTACGCCACATGTACTGTTGTCATTGTTATTCTTTACTTGTTTCCCCACCCATCCCAGTTTTTGCCAGGACATTCGCTCTAAGGCTTGAGAACTCAAATTATATATTTTTTTTCTGAAAACTCTGAGACATAGTTTTGTAGGCAGGGGGAGGATGTAGTACCCTGATGTTTAGGCAGGGTTGCTCCTAAATTTACCTGCCAGGTGTAGTTACCTTGGCTCGGTGTTAGGGATCAATTGAGTTCATCCTAATGCCGCGTACACACGATCGGAATTTCTGAGAACAAATGTTTTATGTGAGCTTGTTGTCGGAAACTCCAACCGTGTGTATGCTCCATCGGAGATTTGCTGTCGGAATTTCCGACAACAACTGTTTGAGAGCTGGCTCTCAAATTTTCTGACAAAAAAACTTGTTGTCAGAAATTCCGAGCGTGTGTACACAATTTTGACGCACAAAATTCCACGCATGCTGTGAATCAAGTACAAGACAGAAGCGCTCTGAGAGATTGGGAGCAGCAGCAGATGACATATATGTCCCGAGGCTGTGGTCGTACAACAGCCTGCATCTTTTGCCAGACCAGACCGATACCAGGTCATCACACTCTTGTCTTCCTTCCACGCTTCCTTCCAGGCTGTGGCTGTGGTGTTGGAGTTGTGGTAGGAGGTGGAGGAGGAGTATGGTCCAACTCACATATGTGACTTTTTTTGTGAGTTCGCCCATCACCCCCTTATTTAGGACCTGAAATATGAGCTCCTCACTGATGATGTCTTGGCCCACCTCCATTTCCTGCATCTTACTGGCTGTCATACACGCAAAGGCCTCCTGGACATTAGGGGTGGTTGTGAGGACCGCAGTAGCCTGCCGAATAAAACCAAGTGCTGACTCCTCCACCTTCCTGGGCTTTTTTGTTGATAGGCAGAGGGGAGGAACCTGCAATTTGGTCAGGCTACTGGGCACAGCCACCTCCTGGCTGCCACTTTCCACAGCCACCTCCTGGCTGAGACTTTCCTGTGTATGAAAATGGGACATGGTTTTAGTTTTTTGGTCATCAATCACACACAATTTTGATAACATGCAAATTG
Organism: Aquarana catesbeiana; assembly: GCF_042186555.1. Lineage (NCBI taxonomy): Eukaryota > Metazoa > Chordata > Amphibia > Anura > Ranidae > Aquarana > Aquarana catesbeiana. The sequence goes on from NC_133328.1 coordinate 73,668,251, forward strand.
TATGTTAACAAATAGAAAAGACTATCCTTCTGAACCCAGCATTTTTCATTCTTGTCCTGATCATTTTTGGCTACTACTGTCTATTGATATGTAAACCACCTTGCTAAATCTGAATTAGTGATCAATAATAACATCTAGTTAACATCATTAATTTTTTGACAAGAAATATGTTGAACAATGCTATACCTGGCTCAAGCTGGCTCCTCCACATCTTCCTGGGTGGAAGGCCCAGGTTGTACGTCGGAAGCCTCATCTGAGGTGGAAGGAAGAGTGGAAGGAAAGGTTGAGAGTGATTGCCTGATTTCAGTCTGGTGTGACAAAAACTGCAGTCTTTTGTAGTACCACAGCCTGGGGACATAATCGTCATCTGCTGCTGCTCCTGATCTCATTGAATCCTGGACCTTTTTGCACTCCCTATTATATGTGCTCCTCAGGCCACCAATTTTGGCCTTCAAATAGGTGATGTCTGCCGTGGGAATCACCGGCTTCACCAATTCCAACAGTTGATCCAGCACTGCCTTCCTCTTTAGTTTGTTATTATAAAATGGGTGTTTCACTTGCGACAGATAGGGCATCTCCCTGTATTTATCAGTGAAGTTGGGGAGGAAGTCATGGTCATTGAATTTATCCATATTCTCTGCAAGACACAACACAAGACAAACTCTCCTGTCAGGCTAAATTCTTCTAATCTTGTCCCAATATAGGCCTCAATCTCTAAGCAGTATAGGCCACTGATGCCCCAAGTTAAAATGTTACCTTTGTTAGCACAATCGGCGCCTACACTACTCCGTCCTCCGTTCACAGATCGTACGTCCGACGCATGCGTGTTATGCTTTATATACACTGCGCATGCGTGAAACTCTGCCTCTGACCTTCTTTATAGTATATTCCCTGCCCCTTCTCTTTCGGCACAGTGGCGGAGACAGAGCAGGTGCATGAGAGTAGCAGCAACGACAAGGAAAGCCTGGAGCCACAAACGTCCCGATACAGGAGATTTAAGGCCTCAAACATGTCCTTTGTTGAGATGGTGGAGATGGTGGACATCTTGAAGAGGGACGACTATGATGGGAAATATGGACCGTGTAGAAACCCAAATGTGAGAAAGGCCAAAATCATGACTAAAGTTGTGAAAAATCTGCAGAAGAATTTTGGGGTATGACGATCCAAGGATCAACTGAGGAAATGATGGTCAGACCTCAAATTAAGGGAGCATGATCAGTACAGAAGGATCAAGAGAGTGCTGCAAAAAAGTATTTTTTCGTGTGTTTCTATTATTATTATTACTTTCGTGCTGCTCCATGTGCTTTTCTTTACTGTTGTACAGTTTAAAATGACATTTGTTCATGCCTATTTGGATTAAAATAAGTTTAGTACATTGTTGTCTAGATAGTTTTGTAACTAGAATGAAATGCAAACTTGATTCAGTGTAAGGAAAGGACACTCGGCAGCTGTTTACAAATCTGGACACAGGAGCACTAGTGTGGGACACCAGAACACCCTTTTTAGGGTGTCCCACGCAGGTGCTCCAGTCGATACTAGGGGTCTCTCTATGTGTGATACTTTAACAAAAAAGGTAAGTATTCCAGCTTTAAGAAAGGGAAAAAATCATGTACAGTCAGGTCCATAAATATTGGGGCATCGACACAATTTTAATCTTTTTGGCTCTATACACCACCTCAATGGATTTGCAATGAAATGAACGAGATGTGCTTTAACTGCAGACTTTCATCTTTAATTTGAGGGTATTTACATCCAAATCAGGTGAACGGTGTAGGAATTATAACAGTTTGTATATGTGCCTCCCACTTTTTAAGGGACCAAAAGTAATGGGACAGATTAACAATCATCCATCAAACTTTCACTTTTTAATACTTGGTTGCAAATCCTTTGCAGTCAATTACAGCCTGAAGTCTGGTTGTCAGAGAGGTTACCTGGTTGGGCGCTGGTGCGCGCCGGGTGCGTTGGTGCTCGTGTTCCTGTGCTTGCTGGGGCGCGTGTTCCTGGGGGCACTGGCGTGTCTGGTCTGACCGGCCGTGGCGTGCAGGGTGGCGTCCGGGCGTGCGTGCGTACGCGCGTTCGCGCTAACGCGCGTCCGCCTATGGGCGTTACCGCGCGCCCGGTAGTGTTGCCGTGCAGGCCGGTGTCAGGGGCGCGCCCGGGCGCGTGCGGGGGCGCTTTGGCGAATCGGCGCGTGCACGAGCACGGCGTTTTGGCACCAATCAGCCTATTTGAGTCTGCCTCTATCCCTGTTCGGTGCTGCCTGATCAACAGCTCTGTGTCTAGTTCCGTGATCCTCTCTGTGTTCCTGTATCTCTGAAGTTTGACCCGTTGTGACCCGGCTTGCCTTTTGGACCTCCTTGATTGCTGCCTGAACCCGACCCCGGCTTGTTTGACCTTGTTTCTGCCTGCTCCCTTTGTACCGTTGCTGCCAGCCCGTTGCCGACCTCTGCCTGTGTGTGACCAGCCTGATAAACTCCTGCTCAGCATCAGTTCCAGTATTCCTGAAGTTCCACCTGTTGCTTGAAAGACCACCCTGCTCCAGGATCCTAACATCAGGCTCTCATACCACTCCGCATTCGCGGGCTTCCTGTTTACTCTATCAGGGGCCCCGAATCGGATACGTAAGGGAGCCTACCCTCTGCCCAAGCGGACTCACCTGTCTGGTAAGTGTGGGACCTGACACTGGTGTAGCAGACCCACAACATAATAGCTGAAGAAGAGATTGTCGCCACATGTATAAAATAAATAACGTTTGCACTATTGAAGAAAATGGCCAAAAAGAAAAGCCCATTGGAGAACCTAGGAGACAGCTAAAAGAAACACAAGCATTAAAGCAAATGAAATTTAAGTTCAGTTTAAAATAAAAATTTATTTTAAAAGTGTTTCGCACATTTGCTGGCATATCAATGGCCCCCCTACCCGCAAAGTACTCCAGATATTTTTGTCCCACTTGGCGTGCGCTTTGGGGGGTGGGGGCAAGCCAGGACAGCCAGCTTCAAGTGCTGTCAGGGTTGAATGATCAGGAAAGCTGGCCTCAGTCCCAACTGAGGCCACATATTTCATTGCATTTTTGCATAGATAATTGCGCATAATGCAGTAAGCAAGCAAGCACAATATGGTTCAGTTTATATTCCGCCATGTGGTTTGGTGTCAGAAATAGAAGGAACTGGCTGGCCATTATGCCAAAAACATTCTCCACCACTCTTCTGGCTCTGGCCAGCCGGTAGTTGAAAACACTCTGGTCCGGGGTGAGGGTCCTCATCGGAAATGGCCTTATGAGATGGTCACCTAGCCCAAACGCTTCTTCAGCGACGAACACAAATGGAAGAGCAGCCACGTTGTCTTCCACAGGTGGCAAACCCAAGCCACCATTCTGGAGCCGTCTGTAAAACTCAGTCTGGGCGATGACTCCACCATCCGACATCCCGCCATTCTTCCCCACGTCCACATACAAAAACTCATATGTCACCGACACCACCGCCAACATCACAATACTATTAAACCCCTTATGATTATAATAGTATGACCCCGAGTTGGGGGATGGGACAATGTGGACGTGTTTCCCATCTATTGCCCCTCTGCAGTTAGGAAATCAGATTCCTCCCCCCCCCCCTCTGATGACCCACTGTAAAAATTTTAGGGGGGGGGGTATGTTTTGGACAGGTAAACCTCTCCACTTCATTGAGAGCTGAATGCATAAATAATGTGTATTACTTTGGCCAGGCCCTCCTTACTTACACTATTGGCAGCCCACTGGACAGGTAAAAAGTGTCATAATACAAAAATATGAATACACACTGTCCTAATTGAAGCACATTTTTACATTCTGCAATTACCTATCAAGATAAGGAGAACAAAACTTTAAACAGTACCATTTGAAAGTATTCAGGCAGGCCCTTGCACTACATGCTTTGGTGAATTCATCCATAAATATGACAACAAAAGAGGTAGGTATAGCGTGTATGGGTTTGGCAAAGTCAGCAGATAGAGGATTGGTATTAAGGGGGCCCCTCCCCCCCCCCAAAAAAAAAAATTGCACTCTGTCTAAATTTAAGGACAAAAATAACATTTAAACACATTTTAGGGGGTGTTTAGGGTAAGCACTACAATGGAGCAGACAAACTACATTGTCAAGTGACTAGGCTAGGTGTGTATGGGCCCAGGATAGCATGCCGGGGAGGTTAGTGAAGGCAAATATGCATGAAGGACAAAAAAGGAGCATTAAAAGCTTACAGCATGCATGAGGACATTCACAGCATATTACAATCATGGTAATTATGGAATGATGAAATAAATACAATAAATTAGCAAACATAAATACATAGAATGTGATGTTAAAGGATAAAACTTACCTTAATATAGCCCTTCTACAGGACCTGAATGATGGCAGAACAGGTTTCTGGAATAATGATTCCCAGAGCCTGGGGGGAGATGCCTGTCGAGAACTTGATGTCCTGCAGACTTCTCCCCGTTGCCAAGTACCACAAGGTGACGACGAGCCTCTGCTCGGGAGTGATGGCTTGCCGCATGCAGGTGTCCTGCTTGGTAATATATGGGGAAAGCAAAGCCAACAGATGCTGAAAAACGGGGTCCGTCATCCGGAGATAATTCCTGAAATCATCAGGATTATTCTCCTGGATCTCATGCAACAAAGTCATGTTAGAGAATTGGTCACGCTGGAGCAACCAATTCTTCGTCCATGAACTCCTCCTCCCCCTGTTCATGGACTGGGCTTGGGTCAAAGTAAGAACCCCAACACCAAGCCCCTGCACAGCACGAACTCTACGATGAGTACGTTCCCGCAACATGGCTAGAAACGGTCGACTGGTCAGAACGAACTAACAGAATGCACTAAAAATCAGAAAGAACCTAAGAAGAACGATCTGAAAATCAGAAACAAGCGGACAAGAAGGCACTGGAAAACAGATACAAACTATTAAATAGAATGCACTGAAAGACAGAAACGAACTGACAACACGTACTGAAAAACAGATACGAACCCACAAGCACAAACTGAAGAGCAGTAACGATCTGAAAAGCACGAGGCTGAAAAGCGCAAATCATCTCTCACAAAACTTCTACTAACACGAGATTAGCAGAAGGAGCCCCAAGGGTGGTGCACTGGCTATTGAACCCCCTCTTTATAGTGCCGTCGTACGTGTTGTACGTCAGTGCGTTCTTGCCAATCGGAATTTCCGACAACATTTGTGCGACCGTGTGTATGCAAGACAAGTTTGAGCCAACATCCGTCGGAAAAAAATCCACGGTTTGGTTGTCAGAATGTCCGATCGTCTGTACGCGGCAGTAGTCTGGAATTGCTGCACTTCTCTCTGCTGCCGCTGGGTGGCCGGGTACCTAGTGGCATTAGATAAGACAAGGGCAAAGCAAGGACAGATTAGCAGTATATGGGGTATCTTAGCCAATGGGCAGGGGTTTTCTTAAATCCCTAGGCCTGCTGGGAGTACCTATATAATCGGGTGGAGTCAGGTAATTGTGGTTCTGTGCCACCTGGACGGCTGTCTGGGTGGACGTGTCTTGTACTGCCCGGGCTGCTAGGCCGGAGTTTGGGCCTATCCTGGGCACATCTGGCTGCTAGGCTGTCTGAGGGCCTATCCAGAAGCAAGAGAGCAGCATAGGATTGGGATTGCGGTTTGCAGTCCAACCAGAAGTGACGGCTCTGCCGGCCGGAGAACCTGTCGTGGTCAGAGGTAGAGGGGAAGCTGTGGCCACTAAGGGACCAACCACCTTTTTACCAGGGACCACAGCTGAAGCAAGTACCGGAGCAGTATTCTCACCAATCGGGGACAGTGAAGAATTGGGAAACTTCAGCAGGTGTCAAGCCAGGGACCCAGCCAGCGGAGGTGACGCATGCACAGCAGCCTTGTGTGTCAAGCCAGGGACCGAGCAGGCCAGTGGGGTGAAGCTTGAGGAGTATCTGGAGTGCCAAGGTAGGAACCCAGCAGAGAAGCGGGGGTGACACTTTATGAAGATACTTAAGTGAAGATTGGAAGAGCTCAAGGGATTCGGTGGCAGTGAATCAGCAAGCCTAGTGAGAGAGACTGGGAGCTCAGTGGGTTGAGAACCTACAAGAAGTGACTGTAGAGAAAGTAAAGGAGTTCATTACAATTTGTGTTATGAACTGTTCTAAGACTGTTGCCCTAGGAGACAGCATTCCTACACATGCAGATGTGGTGTCTTGCTGGATGCCTTTCCCTGCATGGCTGTTTACCTGTAGAAGTCTCGGAGTCTGCCAAATTAACATTGCAACTACCCAAGGGTGTCCAGGCCCTAACCCTCTCTCCTGTTCTGTTCAAGAGAAATAAAATATCTTTGCATTCACAAAGTGTCTGGCGCCCATGAATCTTGCATTACACCCACTATGCCTTACAACCCACTCTATACAGAAGAATGTCAGTAGCTCTTGGCTCTGGAGGTTCTCATTAGACTAAAGGAGGCCTGGGATCTTGCTACACTAGTAATTGCGGCGATCAATGACTTATAGCAGGACTGTGATATTGCGGTGGACAAATCGGACACTAACTGACACTTTTGACACTTTTTGGGGACCAGCGTCACTAATACAGTGCTTACTCACTGTGTGGGAGATGCTTCTACTAAGGGAAGGCATAGATCCGTGTCCCTGCTTAGGATCAATGTCTTCCCTAATAACAGAATGGCGGTCTGCCTTGTGTACTAAACAAGGTCCATAAAGACATGGATGAGTGAGTTTGGGCTGGAGGAACTTTACTGGCCTGCACAGAGTCCTGACCTCAATCTGATGGAACACCTTTGGGATGAATTGGAGAGGAGACTGCGAGCCAGGCCTTCTCATCCAACAGTGCCTGACCTCATAAATGCCCTTCTAGAAGAATGGTCAAACATTCCCATAGACACATTCCTAAACCTTGTGGACAGCCTTCCCAGAAGAGTTACATAGTAGGTGAGGTAGAAAAAAGACACAAGTCCATCAAGTCCAACCCATGTGTGTGATTATATGTCAGTATTACATTGTATATCCCTGTATGTTGCTGTCGTTCTGGTGCTTATCTAATAGTTTTTTGAAACTATCGATGCTCCCCACTGAGACCACTGCCTATGGAAGGGAATTCCACATCTTTGCCGCTCTTACAGTAAAGAACCCCCTACGTAGTTTAAGGTTAAACCTCTTTTCTTCTAATTTTAATGAGTGGCCACGAGTCTTGTTAAACTCCCTTCCACAAAAAAGTTTTATTCCTATTGTGGGGTCACCAGTATGGTATTTATAAATTGAAATCATATCCCCTCTCAAGCGTCTCTTCTCCAGAGAGAATAAGTTCAGTGCTCGCAACCTTTCCTCATAACTAATATCCTCCAGACCCTTTATTAGCCTAGTTGCCCTTGTTTGTACTTGCTCCATTTCCAGTACATCCTTCCTGAGGACTGGTGCCCAGAACTGGACAGCATACTCCAGGTGCGGCCGGACCAGAGTCTTGTAGAGCGGGAGAATTATCATTTTATCTCTGGAGTTGATCCCCTTTTTAATGCATGCCAATATTCTGTTTCCTTTGTTAGCAGCAGCTTGGCATTGAATGCCATTGCTGAGCCTATCATCTACTAGGACCCCCAGGTCCTTTTCCATCTTAGATTCCCCCAGAGGTTCTCCCCCCCAGTGTATAGATTGCATTCATATTTTTGCCACCCAAATGCATTATTTTACATTTTTCTACATTAAACCTCATTTGCCATGTAGTTGCCCACCCCATTTGTTCAGATCTTTTTGCAAGGTTTCCACATCCTGCGGAGAAGTTATTGCCCTGCTTAGCTTAGTATTCTCCGCGAATACAGAGATTGAACTACTGTATTTACCCCATCCTCCAGGTTGTTTATGAACAAAATAAATAGGATTGGTCCCAGCACAGAACCCCGGGGGACCCCACTACCCACCCCTGACCATTCCGAGTACTCCCCATTTATCACCACCCTCTGAACTCGCCCTTTCAATCCATGTACTCACCCTATGATCCATGCCAACGGACCTTATTTTGTACAGTAAACTTTTATGGGGAACTGTGTCAAATGCTTTTTTAAAATCCAGATACACCACGTCTACGGGCCTTCCTTTATCTAGATGTCAACTCACCTCCTCATAGAAGGTTAATAGATTGGTTTGGCAAGAACGATTCTTCATTAAACCATGCTGATTACTGCTAATGATACCATTCTCGTTACTAAAATTGAGTAAAGTTAAAGCTGTTATAGCTGCAAAGGGTGGACCAACTCAATATTGAACCTGCCATTAAAGTTCATGTGCGTGTAAAGGCAGGCGTCCCAATACTTTTGACAATATAGTGTACATCGGTATCACCTGACATAACATAAAATGTGTATGTTGGTGGAACAGTAGTAGATTATGTGATGATAATATAAAGATTTCAAGGTGTTCATTTTTAACTATCCCAATGCTATCTACCTCTATTATTATATAACTGATGAAAAGGAGTCGCTCAACTATCTCTGAAAACTTTTCGCTCTGCATATTCGGCATCCCGGTGTGCACACTCCCTCTAGTGGATTCATACAAATTTGTGTCTGCTTAGTCATGAAAATATTTTTTCTTGAAGATTTCATACATTTATTTATTTCGTTTTGGACACGATGGCGAAAAGTCAAATTTGTTGCCTGTTTTTTCTTTTATTTCTGTTTATGATCCCGATTGAGAACCTTTGTACAATCACGGTGCCCCACGGAGAAATATTTTCGGTCTTAAGGCACCCCAGTGTAAATCTTGGTTTGCAGTATTGTGCTTCTGGAATGCATTTCATTTTGCAGACAAGCTTGCTGCATTTAGGCAGACACGCAGGGATGTCATTAATTCTTACTGGTACTCCCCAACCACTGTCAATCATGGTGCGTTTTAGCGTATTGCCAAATCAGTGTTGTGCGATTTGGGGACATCTTTCCCTGTGTTTCTGTCAGTAGGGCAGGAAAATAAATGAATGGGCTGTCCTACATTTACCACCCCCAAATTCTCCCCTTTTAGCTGCAGAGGCAGCAGCCAGGGAAACACACATGCTGTAACCCTGCCAGGAAAAATTCCTGCCAGGTGAAGGAGTCGCGCTGAAACCGACCTGCAAACGCGTGCAAAGCATGTGGTTGTGGTATGGTAGTGCTGCATTTAGGGGGTTAAAATAGGCTGTTAACAGGCAACATATCGCTTCCTCACCATCTGTCATATAACTTTGAAAAGCAATCCAAGCATGGATTGCTTTTCAGAGGAGCGGCAGTTGGCTGTAGCGGGAGGTGGAGAGGTCAGGACTTAGGAAGACACCTTCCTCACCCACTGTCCTGATCTAGCTCCCACTATGCTGATGTACAGTTTGGCAGAGAAATGGGAGCTCAATCACAGCCTTTCTAAAACACGTAGGCAGGTTTAGCCTATTTTCTACAATGTAGGTGGTGCTTGACCGCGGTGGCATTGTAGTTGTTGGGGAAGTCAAGAGGAACTTGGTTCCACTATGGTTTCCAGGGTCACTGGGGAAGCTATCTGGATGCTGCCACACCATGTGACTCTAGCAGCCATCATAGGTCAGGCAGAGCCTATTTAATATCGTAGAAACAGGGATAGTTTCCCCAGACCCAGCTAAAGTGAAAATGGCATACCCCCAAAGATTGTTACTGAGCTAAGCTCCTTTCTGGGACTAATGAGTTATTACTGAACATTTATTCCTGAGTTCGCTCACATAGTATCCCACTTACCTAGCTGCTGCGTGGCCACGCCACCCAGAAGAAGACATTGAAAAAGCCCCTGTCCTGCCCATGGCAGCTACCTTGTGCTCCCTCAAGGAGCAGAGAGGGTTTCTCCAGGTGGGGAAACACTCCACCAAAATTTACAGCCGAGAGGAATGGGCTAATTCAACAGAAGAATCCACAACTGAGTCCTTGGTCAGAAGATACTTCTTCTTGGCAGATTGGGACCAGAAGGTTTGTTGGGAATGTGAAGCTTGCTCTGTTCATAAGACCCCACCTGAAAGCACCATGCCTATGACCATCACAACCTCGGAGCCCCTTGAGCTGGTTACCATGTACTTTTTAACGATGTCCAGCTCGCCCTCGGGATATTTCTATGCCTTCGTTTTTTTAACCACTTCACTAAGTTCGCAGTGGTAGTCCCCATTAAGTGCCAGACGGCCCCAACCATGGCTAAATTATTCTGGGAACATGTGGTCCAACCCTACCGGAGCCCCAAACTGATGCTCTCAGACCAAGGCCCAAACTTTGAGTCAGTGATTATGTCCAAGCTGTGCTGCCTCAGTGGTATCCGGAAGTCATATACTACCCTCTACCATTCACAGGGTAATGGAGCTTGTGAACGGTTCAACCGAACCCTGCTGGGCATGCTACAGACTCTTAAACAAGGGCTACGAGAATGGCACTAACATGTGGGGGTCGTGAGTGGACCTACAACAAAGCCGTTCACCAAAATACTGGCCACACTCCCTTCCTTTTGATGTTCGGGCACTATGGCTGGCTACCAGCATATGACGTGGCCTCAGAAGGGCCCAATCGCATCAAGAGATGTCTTCAGAACAACCTACTGATGCCCTGTGTGCTAAGTGGTGACTGTTTTGCCAAACAATGTGGAGACCGAGAATTATTTGACCCTGTGGATGTTCCACCAATGCAGGAGGTCCCACAGAGTGGTACCTGTCTTCTCTCTTGCTTGAGCCTCCGGTCCCTCTGAGCCCGGCAGCTGAAAGCCCCAGTACAGCAACAACAGACAGTCCAACAACTTCTGCAAGTTCCACAGACTGTGCAGACGTGACCGAGGATTCGGTCTTGGGCCCAGTTGACAGGTATGGAAAGCCCGGTTCATCCCCATCCACCTGTGGCTAAGGAGTCACAGTCAGAAGATTATTACCTGCAACCTGACTCCCCAGAGGACACTTTTGCTTGTTTCCCTTTGTGGTCTAACTGCGACCAGCTTCCTATAAGATACTCTGATTATGTTGTTTGAACCTTTTCCTGCTGTGCTTTAATTATGTTCATTGCATTTCTCATGTTGTTCCTTACTGTGTTGCGATACTGAGGACAGCATCTGTCAACGGAGGGGGTAGTATAGGCAGGTGCAGTTCTCCACTGTAGGTGGCACTCGACCACAGCTGCATTGCAGTTGGAGAGGAAGTCAAGATGAACTTGGTTCCTCTATGGTCTTTTGGGTCACTGGGGAAGCTATTTGATTGGATGCTGAAACCCCATGTAACTATGGCAGCCATCTTGGGTCAGGCAGAGCCTATTTAAGGCCCTGGCTCCCTGGCTTGGTGTGCATTTTGTATGTAGGTAGTGTAGGGACAGGTCACTAGTCTGGCAGGGACAGTGATTAGTGGCAGGGAGACATTCTAGAGAACTAGGAAGAGGATAGGGACACACCATACTTCCTGGAGACCTCCCCATTTGGGTACAGACCAGCCAGGCTGCATTCTGCCCCTCAAGACAGACGCTGTCAGTGGCTCTGAGACCTGCTCTGCTACACACCACTGATACATTCTGTGAGTGTTCCCGGATGGGCGCCTTTCCGCCAGGCTTGTTGTGAATTATTCTTGTTGTGAAGTCTGACATTAATACAAGTTCTGTTCTCTGCAACTGGACTCTGAATGTTTACTGCCACTGCACCATGTTTCGCCTCCCCACAAACAGGATTCTGCAGCACTCCTGACAAACTCAGACAGCATTCTGGTTGAGAAAGGTTGATCTAGGGGATGATCACAGAGAAATAGCTAAAGCCAGGGTCCTGCAGCCCTCCTCCTTGTAGGGTTTGGTTGTGACAGCTCGCCTCCTACGTTGGTCTTATTGCCTTCTTGCTGATGTCATCACATTCCCTTATTGTACATGATGACACAGGAGTGCCCGCCCACATTCCAGTGTTGAAGAGAAGAGGACCAGGTTGGTGTAAAGCTAGCCATACATTGTGCAAATTTAAGCTGAAATTTGGTAAACAGGTGGCCCTGTTGACCTAAGAAACCAGCTGGAATTTTTCAGCCAAACAGTAACTGCAACCCAATCAGATGCAGCCCTGTACAGAAATTTTCTAGTGTCTGGCTGTCAAAATACAATAGCTGCAGCAGGAGATCAGTTCATTCATCCACTGATTACTGTATAAAGGTCACTGGCAGGGAAGGGTTTAACACTAGTGGGCGATCAAGAGGTTAAGTTTGTCCTTGGGAGGTGTTTCTAACTATGGGGGGAGTGTACTGACAGGAAGTAGAGAGAGATAGCTGTTCCTGATCACTAGGAACAGCCATCTCTCTCTATTTTCCTGCCAGAAAGGGGATACCTTTTGGGTATTCTGAAAAAATCCCTGTGTGTTTGTCTGTATCCATGTGAGAAAGTGAATCTATCGGGAGTGGTTTCATAATTATGAATCAGCTGCAGCACCTGCAGGGTTCTAATGAGGAAAGCTGCTAGGCCTGCATCCCTTTAGATGTGATTTCCTATTGGGAGTATCTCATCAAATATGACATTTTTGTTGCGGGGGATGCCTGATATCTGACTTGTATCTTAGTATAGACTTCAAATCAGTGAGCCAATCAAAATCAGTGAGCCAATCATACAAGCAGGAAATGATGCTTCTGGGAGGCGTTCTGTACACATTCTGTGTACAGAACACCTCTAGGTAGCCATATTGCATTGCATTTTCAGAAAATACAGGGACTGCAGATTGAAAAGGAAAGGTAATTTTTAACAACATTTAACCACAATATGACTTGTGTTACAATGGTATACGCTATTTTATTTTTTCTTTATTTGCTATTTTTTTTCCCCCACAAAAGTGAAGTTACCCTTTTAAGTGCCTTGTCTAGCCTTGGTTGGACATCCTCAGCGGACACATTTTAACCGCTTGCCGACCAGCCGCCGCAGTTGTACTGCGGCAACATGGGTCAGCAGCTCCAATCGCTGTTATGTTATGTCGCTTCCTTTTTTGGTCAAGCGACCCCCCCCCCCCCCGCTTGTCCACGGAGCCGATGCGAGTGCCCGGGGGTCGTGATCACCGCCGGGCTCCCGCGATCGCTCGGGGCACACCGAGAACCAGGATCTGTGTGTGTAAACACACAGTTTGCGGTTCTCTGAGGGGAGAAGAGAAAGATCGTCTGTTCATACAGAGTATGAACAGCGATCTGTCATCTCCCCTACACAGTCCCCTCCCCCCTTCAGTTAGAACAAACACTAGGGAACACAATTAACCCCTTGATCGCCCCTTAGTGTTAACTCCTTCCCTGCTTATTGTGATTTTTTTTTACCAAAAATATGTAGAAGAATACATATCGGCCTAAACTGAGGTAAAAAATAGTTTTTATATATATTTTTGGGGGATATTTATTATAGCAAAAAGTAAAAAATATTACGTTTTTTTCAAAATTGACGCTCTTTTTTTGTTTATAGCGCAAACAATAACCACAGAGGTGATCAAATACCACCAAAAGAAAGCTCTATTTGTGGGGAAAAAGGGACGTCAATTTTGTTTGGGTGCAACGTCGCACGACCGCGCAATTGTCAGTTAAAGCGACGCAGTGCCGAATCGCAAAAAGTGCTCTGGTCAGGAAGGGGTTAAAATCTTCCGGGGCTGAAGCGGTTAAGCTGCGTGTCCTCTTCATCATGGCTGTCAACCTCCTGCGCATGTCTACTCCAATGTACATGGCCTTAATAACCACTATCCTATCTAAAGTAGGCTGTAATTTACTGTACCTTATAACAGAATGTTTACCAATTCTCAGTGATACCTTCTTTCTTCTGCCAGAAATAACAAAATCTGGTCCAGGTTACTTAATGCAACTCACTTGCTATTCCCATCTATACCTCTTTAATATATAACATCCTATAATGTTATCAAAGCAACATTGTTCGGGCATACAGCAACACTCACATAAGTTACCTGTAATAAAGTGTATCCCATGTTCTGCTGGTTGCTTGTTACTTCTAGTGATGCTGGATACCTACCACAGCAGTGATCTTCCAGCGTAGCACAGGTCTTGAGCTGTTTGCCTTCCTCTTCCTGTACCCTGATCCATTCATAAAAATCCTAGTATTCTTGTCACAGAATGCAAGGCATTCTCTGATTGGATGAGGGAAGATCCTATTATTCACTAAATGTTTTTTTTTATATATATTATTATGACAACCCTTGTTAAGTCATTCCACCAACTTAAAAGTTTTAGGCCCTGTTCACACTAGTGCACGTTTGCAATACTAAAAGTTACCTTGCCAGTGTGACATACACTTATGAAAAATAGCTCTCTTTAAATGCTATCTATCCAGGGATGAAAACTCATGCAAAATGCATCTAAATCATGTTTTGTTTTACCACAACGCACGAAAAACGCTTTAAAAATGTGATATGTGCTTTTGAAAAAACCATGTCACATTTTTAGGCGTACCAGTGTAAACAGTTCCTTAGTCCAAAGTCCAATGCTTGCCTTTTGCCATCTTGCTTGCAGCATGGGGAGTTGGTTTTGCGTGCCTGGACAAGTCTGATCATTGGAGGAAAGCAGGCTGAGTTCCCAGCACAGCTAGAAAACTGACCACAGTGAATTTTCCTGCCTAGTGTGGTCAGTTTTTAATAGGAAAGCAGAGGGATTGGCAGGATCACCAGGAAAGTCACACAAAGAAAGCGATACAAAGAGAACAGGATGCTTTCTCATACAAGTACATGGTACAGTAGGCACATATCAGGAATATGAAATGTTGCGCTTACATATTCTTTAATGCTGGTAACAGACATCATGTCATTTATTTTTTGGTGGTAGTTACACTTTATATTTAACCACCTTAGCTCTCAGACCTGTACACCCCTACAGATCAGAGCAAGTTTTACATTTCTGTTATGCGCCTGCTTATTCGACAATAACTTTGTCATTACTTAAGATCAGTGATGAGCTGGATTTGGTCTCCAGGAACCAGTGGGAAGCTGATGCATTATGTTAGGGACCTTAGATTGTAAGCTCCTTGAGGGTAGGGACTGATATGAATGTACAATATATATGGGTAGCGCTGTGTAAATTGACTGCGCTATATAAGTACCTTAAATAAATAAAATAAATACAATTATCACCAGCCCAGTCAGCTCAGTGTCGCATCACAAATATGGGAGTGCTAATGTAATTAAAAAATTTCCAGCTGCATAGTGAGCTCTCTGTGTGTCTGTGTATACTCTGCCTGCTTGTGTCTGTGTCAGATCTAATTACTGTGTAGCTCTCACCTGGACCAGCGCTACATGGAGAGACCCAGGATATGTAGTGTCTTCATAGGAAGTGTCAGTTCTCACACTACAGACAGAGGTCATGCAT
Organism: Aquarana catesbeiana; assembly: GCF_042186555.1. Lineage (NCBI taxonomy): Eukaryota > Metazoa > Chordata > Amphibia > Anura > Ranidae > Aquarana > Aquarana catesbeiana. Next base: position 73,683,568 of record NC_133328.1, read on the forward strand.
TAACCTGTGAAGTGCCATGCCACATGCCTGTTTCTACACAAATAATACAACATAAAATATAAACTCATATTTACACTATATATACACACAAATATGTATAAAATAAACATATTACAGAGAAACTCAAGGAAGTTGTACATTTTAAATAATAATCCAGTGTGTCACTGGTTTATTATTAGACACCTGAGCACAGGTGCTTAACCACTTGCCGACCGGGCCATAGTCGAAAGACGGCTGCAGCGCGGTCGGCTAGTTCTGGGTGGACGTCCGTGGGACGTCCTCCCAGAATACTGCTCTCGCGCGCCCCCTGGGGCGCGCACCCAAGAACTTCCGTGACCGCCGGGTCCACAGGACCCGGCGCATCACGGATCACGGTAAATGGCCTCCCCTCTCTGTACCGATCTGTACAGTGCGAGGGGAGAGGGGGAGGGATCGGATGGCAGCACCGCTGTGGGCTGCATGTGTAGTGCCCACAGCGGTGCTCAGTGACAATTGCAGTCACATCCATCCATCCCTCCATGCTCAGCCATCCCTGCAATACTCTGCATAATACCCCGCAATACTCTGCGTAATACCCCGCAATACTCTGCGTAATACCCCGCAATACTCTGCGTAATACCCCGCAATACTCTGCATAATACCCCGCAATACTCTGCGTAATACCCCGCAATACTCTGCGTAATACCCCACAATATTCTGCATAATACCCCGCAATACTCTGCGTAATACCCCGCAATACTCTGCGTAATACCCCGCAATACTCTGCGTAATACCCCTCAATACTCTGCATAATACCCCGCAATACTCTGCATAATACCCCACAATACTCTGCATTATACCCCGCAATACTCTGCATAAATACCCCGCAATACTCTGCATAAATACCCCGCAATACTCTGCATTATACCCCGCAATACTCTGCATTATACCCCGCAATACTCTGCATTATACCCCGCAATACTCTGCATAATACCCCGCAATACTCTGCATAATACCCCGCAATACTCTGCATAATACCCCGCAATACTCTGCATTATACCCCGCAATACTCTGCATTATACCCCGCAATACTCTGCATAATACCCCGCAATACTCTGCAATATACCCCACAATACTCTGCAATATGCCCAGCAATACTCTGCAATATACCCAGCAATATACCCTGCACTACTCCGCAATACTCTGCAATACCCCGCAATTTTTAACCAGTTCCCGCCCACAGTCATATGACGTCCTTGACTTTGAGCGGGGATATCTGAATGATGGGTGCAGCTACAGGCATCATTCAGATATCAGCTTTTTCAGCCGGCGATTCCCTACACCATAAGAATGATCATAGTGGCTGTTACACTGCTTGATCGTTCTTACGGGAGGCGAGAGGGGACGCCCCCCCCCTTCTCGCCACCCTCCGGTGCTTCTACCGACTCACCGCTACGATCGAAGCCAAGATCGTTTTTTTTTTTTTTTTAATTTCAGGCTTCCCAGCCTAGAGGTGAGATGTGAGGTCTTATTGACCCCATATGTCACTGTAAAGAGGACCTGTCATGCCATATTCCTATTACAAGGATGTTTACATTCCTTGTAATAGAAATAAAAGTGATCAAAAATTTTTTTGGGGGGGAAAAAGTGTCAAACTAAAATAAATAAAGTAAAATAAACAATAAAAAAAAAAAAAAAAAAAAAGTTTAAAGCGCCCACATTCGTGTTTCGTGTGCTCGCATGCAGAAGCGAACACATACGTAAGTCCCGCCCACATATGAAAACGGTGATCAAACCACACATGTGAGGTATCACTGCGAATGTTAGAGCGAGAGCAATAATTTCGGCCCTAGACCTCCTCTGTAACTCAAAACATGTAACCAGTAAAAAATTTTAAAGCGTCACCTATGGAGATTTTTAAGTAGCGACGTTTGGCACCATTCCACAAGAGTGTGCAATTTTGAAGGGTGACATGTTAGGTATCTATTTACTCGGCGTAACTTCATCTTTCACATTATGCAAAAACATTGGGCTAACTTTACTGTTTTATTTTTTTTTAAAGCACAAAACTGTTTTTTTTCCCAAAAAAAAAGCGTTCGAAAAATTGCTGCGCAAATACCGTGCGAGATAAAAAGTTGCAACAACCGCCATTGTATTCTCTAGGGTCTTTGCTAAAAAAAATATATATATAATGTTTTGGGGTTCTATGTATTTTCTAGCAAATAAATTATTATTTTTACATGTAGGAGAGAAATATAAGAATTGGCCTGGGTGCTCCAGAACGCCTGGAGGTGCTCCGTGCATGTTGGGCCTCTGTATGTGGCCACGCTGTGTAAAAGTCTCACACATGTGGTATCGCCATACTCGGGAGTAATAGCAGAATGTGTTTTGGGGTGTAATTTGTGGTATGCATATGCGGTGTGTGAGAAATAACCTGCTAATATGACAATTTTGTGAAAAAAAAAAAGAAAAAAAAAAATCTTGATTTTGCAAAGAATTGTGGGAAAAGATGACAATTTCAAAAAAACTCACCATGCATCTTTCTAAATACCTTGGAATGTCTTCTTTCCAAATAGGGGTCATTTGGGGGGTATTTGTACTTTTCTGGCATGTTAGGGTCTCAAGAAATTAGATAGGCCGTCAGTACTTCAGGTGTGATCAATTTTCAGATATTGGCACCATAGCATTTGGACTCTCTAACATTCACAAAGACCAAATAATATACACCAAGTTGTACTTATTTTTACCAAAGATATGTAGCAGTATAAATTTTGGCCAAAATTTACAAAGAAAAATTACTAATTTGCTAAATTTTATAACAGAAACAAAGAAAAATTCATTTTTTTACCAAATTTTCAGTCTTTTTTCTTTTATAGCGCAAAAAATAAAAAACCCAACGGTGATTAAATACCACCAAAAGAAAGCTCTATTTGTGTGAAAAAAAGGACAAAAATTTCATATGGGTACAGTATTGTATGACTGAGTAATTGTCATTCAAAGTGTGAGAGCACCGAAAGCTGAAAATTGGTCTGGTTAGGAAGGGGGTTTAAGTGCCCAGTGGTCAAGTGGTTAATTCTGGAATCAGAAATCGAAACCATTTGATTGTTAAGAGCCTAAAGGGTAAGCTCATCTTTTCACAAAAAATTAAAAGGTGAAATAGCTCCAAATATCCAGGCCACCCTTCTGGAGGCCACTGCACATAGTAGCTGTGATGCCCTGTGGTACTGGTGTAGTAGTACTTATGCTGTACACTGCAATACACAGCCCTGGAGTGAGTATCCGTCATAATGCTCACAATAGCAAGTGCTAATTGGTCAATGCAGCCACATGACTGTGCTGTCCAATGAGAAGTGCATCTGAGGCTTCTTCTTCCAATAAGGTGCCACAGAAGAAAGAAACACTTTTCATTGTCTGGTGCTGTCACTTGGTCATGCTGAAAAATGATCACTTGCCATTGTGAGCATTATAATGGATATTTCCTCCAGGGCTGTGTATTGCGATGTATGCGGTAGTATATGCATACTTATGCCAAATACCTTACTTACTTAATTACCCCGTAATGTGAGGCAAAACAAGGTAAGAAAGAAGTTTTGCTGGCCAGCATAGACAAAGATAGAAAATTGGAAAAGAAAAGTCCAAACAACATAGGCATTAAACTAAATACAGTGTGCAGCGACGGACCTGCCATCTGCCTGCTCAGCGGGGATCCACAGAGCGATCATCACGGATCCGTCCCGTGTGAAAAGACCCTTGGGTTGTTTTAACTGACAACATACAATGCCTTGTAAAATTATTCATACCCCTTGAAATTTTCCACATTTTGTCATGTTACAACCAAAAACGTAAATGTATTTTATTGGGATTTTATGTGATAGACCAACACAAAGTGGCACATAATTGTGAAGTGGAAGGAAAATTATAAATGGTTTTCAATTTTTTTTACAAATAAATATGTGAAAAGTGTGGCATGCATTTGTATTCAGCCCCTCTGAGTCAATACTTTGTAGAACCACCTTTCCCTGCAATTACAGCTGCGAGTCTTTCTGGGGATGTCTCTACCAGCTTTGCACATCTAGAGAGTGACATTTTTGCCCATTCTTCTTTGCAAAATAGCTCAAGCTCTGTCAGATTGGATGGAGAACGTCTGTGCAGGGGCAGATCCAGAGTCTAGTTTCAGGAGGGGCACTGCCAGAAAATAAGTTTTTTTGCAGACAATTTATCAGTGGCAATAGCTGGTGTTGGCGCTTCAATCATCCCGGCCCCATGGATGATATGGTGTCAGGGAGATTGAAGCGCATTATTTCTATTATTACATTGGAATATAAAATGAAATAGTTCAACTCACCCTAATGCAGAATCAGTGGGATCCCTGAGTGTGTCACTTGCCACGTCACCTGCCACAATTTACGGATTGTCACTTGTCATGTCACCTGCCACCAGGTGCAGATTGTCCCTTGCCACGTCACCTGCCACAAGTTGCGGATTGTCCCTTGCCATGTCACCTGCCACCAGATGCAGATTGTCCCTTGCCACATCACCTGCCACCAGATGCAGATTGTCCCTTGCCACATCACCTGCCACCAGATGCAGATTGTCACTTGCCACATCGCCTGTCACAAGCTGCGGATTGTCTCTTGCCATGTCGCCTGCCACCAGATGCAGATTGTCACTTGCCACGTCACCTTCCAGCAGATGTAGATTGTCCCTTGCCACGTCACCTGCCACAAGTTTCGGATTGTCACTTGCCATATCGCCTGCCACCAGATGCAGATTGTCACTTGCCATGTCACCTGCCACAATTTGCGGATTGTCACTTGTCATGTCACCTGCCACCAGGTGCAGATTGTCCCTTGCCACGTCACCTGCCACAAGTTGCGGATTGTCCCTTGCCATGTCACCTGCCACCAGATGCAGATTGTCCCTTGCCACATCATCTGCCACCAGATGCAGATTGTCCCTTGCCACATCACCTGCCACCAGATGCAGATTGTCACTTGCCACATCGCCTGTCACAAGCTGCGGATTGTCTCTTGCCATGTCGCCTGCCACCAGATGCAGATTGTCACTTGCCACGTCACCTTCCAGCAGATGTAGATTGTCCCTTGCCACGTCACCTGCCACAAGTTTCGGATTGTCACTTGCCATATCGCCTGCCACCAGATGCAGATTGTCACTTGCCATGTCACCTGTCACCAGATGCAGATTGTCACTTGTCATGTCACCTGCCACAAGTTACGGATTGTCACTTGCCATGTCTCATGCTACCAGATGCAGATTGTCACTTGCCACGTCAACTGCCACGAGATGCAGATTATCACTTGCCACGTTGTCCTGCCACCAGATGCAGATTGTCATTTGCCACGTCACCTGTCACAAGTTGCAGATTGTCACTTGCCACATCACCTGTCACAAGCTGCGGATTGTCTCTTGCCATGTCGCCTGCCACCAGATGCAGATTGTCACTTGCCACGTCACCTGCCACCAGATGCAGATTGTCACTTGCCACGTCACCTGCCACAAGTTGCGGATTGTCACTTGCCATGTCACCTACTACCAGATGCGGATTGTCACTTGCCACGTCACCTGTCACAAGTTGCAGATTGTCACTTGCAGCATCACCTGCCACCAGATGCAGATTGTCACTTGCCACGTCACCTGTCACAAGTTGCAGATTGTCACTTGCCACGTTACCTGCCACCAGATGCGGATTGTCACTTGCCACATTGTCCTGCCACTAGATGCAGATTGTCACTTGCCACATCACCTGCCACACATTGCGGATTGTCACTTGCTGTGTCATTTGCCTGCTACAAGGCGCAGATTGTCACTTGCTGTGTCCCAGAGTGAAGGCAGGCAGCAGAGAGATGATGTAATCTCTCTGCTGCCTACGGCTGCACAGTGACGGCGGAACTGCGGTGATGCAGGGCGGGCGATGAGAGATGATATCATCTCTCTGCTCCCCTGCCCGCTCACCCGCTCACACGCAGGCCCGCTGACTGGTCCGCCCGCTCACCCGCTGGCCTGCTTACTGGTCCGCCCACACACCCACTGGCCTGCTGACTGGCTCACCCGTCTGCCCATCACTAATTTCTCTGCAATTGCCCCCCCCAGATCCTTCCCTGTGTCTGTGAACAGCAATTTTCAAGTCTTGCCACAGATTCTCAATTGGATTTAGGTCTGGACTTTGACTGGGCCATTCTAACACATGAATATGCTTTGATCTAAACCATTCCATTGTAGCTCTGGCTGTATGTTTAGGGCCATTGTCCTGCTGAAAGGTGACCCTCTGCTCCAGTCTCAAGTCTTTTGCAGATTCTAACAGGTTTTCTTCTAAGATTGCCCTTTATTTGGCTCCATCCATCTTCCCGTCAACTCTGACCAGCTTCCCTGTCCCTGCTGAAGAAAAGCATCCCCACAACATGATGCTGCCACCACCATGTTTCACAGTGGGGATGGTGTGTTCAGGGTGATGTGCAGTGTGCAGTGATTTTAGGCCAAAAAGATCAATTTTGGTCCCATCTGATCAGAGCACCTTCTTCCACATGTATGCTGTGTCCTTCCATCGCTTCTTGCAGACTGCAAACGGGACTTCTTATGGCTGTCGGGGCTGGGTTCAGCCCTTCCTTCTCTAAACTGGCCACTCAGCTGTCGGCTAATTGCCAGCTTCTATCTCTCCACAGTGACTCACCTGTTGATGATATCCTGCTCGTCGGTCCTGCCTACTTAAGCCGTCCAGCCCAGATGATCTCTGCCTTCACCTTGGTCACATCTCTAGAGATGCTCTCCTGTGTTCCTGTTAAAGACTTGCTTGGCTGACATTCCTTCTGGCTCCAGATCCTGCTTGCTGTTCTACTATGCTCATCTCTGGCTCCCTGACGTTTTGGCTTGTCTGACTATCCGTTTCGGTTCCTGTGATTCCTCCTGATCATATTCTGGCTACGGTTCGCACCAGTCTCACTTCTCCTTTGGGTGACAAAATTCATGCTGCTCACGTTCATGCTCCTGAGAAACCTTGTGACCACTGTTTTGTCCCAGAGAGTCCCCGTACTGCCGTTCTCCAGACTTACCATTCCTCCAAGGCTGCTAGCCACCCTGGAAAGAATCAACTCTTTTGGGCCATTTCCCAACAATTATGGTGGCCTAGTCTACGTACTGATGTAATCGCCTTCGTAGCTGCCTGTTCCGTGTGTGAGTAAGACTTCACGACACCGTCCAGTGGGCCTCCTACAACCCATATCCAATGGAGAAAGGCCTTGGACCCACCTGTCTATGGATTTAATTGTGGAGTTACCCAATTCCCAGGCAACACAGTTATCCTTATGGTGGTTGACCGGTTCTCAACAATGTCCCATTGTATTCCACTTAAGAAGTTGCCCACTTCTAATGCCCTGTACACACGGTCAGACATTGATCGGACATTCCCACAACAAAATCCATGGATTTTTTCTGACGGATGTTGGCTCAAACTTGTCTTGCATACACACGGTCACACAAAGTTGTCGGAAAATCCAATCGTTCTGAATGCGGTGACGTAAAACACGTACATCGGTACTATAAATGGGGCAGTAGCCAATAGCTTTCGTCTCTTAATTTATTCTGAGCATGCGTGGCACTTTGTGCGTCGGATTTGTGTAAACATGATGGGAACAAGGGATTTTCTTGTTGGAAAATTTTATAGCAAGCTCTCAAACTTTGTGTGTCGGAAATTCCTATGGAAAATGTGTGATGGAGCCTACACACGGTTGGAATTTCCGACAACAAGGTCCTATCACACATTTTGCATCGGAAAATCCTATCTTGTGTACAGGGCATAAGGAACTGGCTTCCATTTTTGCTTACATGGGTTACCCAAGGTGATTGTCTCGGACAGGGGTAGTCAGTTTGTGTCTCAGTTCTGGCGAGCCTTTTGTGCACAGTTGGGAATTCAGCTTGCTTTTTCCTCTGCGTATCATCCGCAGTCTAATGGGGCTGCAGAATGAGCCAATCAGTCCTTGGAGCAATTCCTACATTGCTATATTTCTGACCATCATAACAACTGGTCAGACCTCTTACCGTGGGCGGAGTTTGCTCACAATAGTGCCTTGAATTCTGCTTCCCGATTCTCCCCATTTATGGTGAACTATGGTCTCCAACCTTCCATGTTGCCTGACTCGTTTGTTCCGCAGAGTATTGCTGCGTTAGAGGAGCATCCCCGTGGTCTTCGTTCCACTTGGGCACAAGTCCAGGAGGCTTTGCAGCATGCTGATAGGTACAGACTCCATGCTGACTGCAGACGCCTGCCTGCCTGCGCCTTCCTACCAGGTTGGGGACAGGGTCTGACTTTGTGTTCCCTCTCTGAAGTTCGCACCTCAGTTTATTGGGCCTTTCCGTATTCTTCGCAGGATTAACCCAGTGGCTTACGCATTAGACCTTCCTTCTAATATGGGTATCTCGAATTTATTTCATGTCTCCTTATTAAAACTTTGGTCTGCAACCGCTTTACCACCTCGGTGCCTCGTCCTTACCCTGTACAGGTTGAGAACCATGAAGAGTATAAAGTACAGTCCATTGTTGACTCCCGTAGGTTTCGTGGGCGTATACAGTACCTGGTGCATTGGAAAGGGTACAGTCCGGAGGAGCGCTCTTGGGTCTCATCCTCGGAAATACATGCCCCTGTCCTCCGCCGTGATTTCCATAAGTGTTTTCCTCTCAAGCCTGGTGGTCCTCCGAGGGGGAGGGGTCATTGAGGAGGGGGTACTGTACGGGCTGGGCTCAGCCCTTCCTTCTCTAAGCTGGCCGCTCAGCTGTCGACTAATTACTAGCTCCTACAGTGCCTTGCAAAAGTATTCACCCCCCTTGGCTTTTTACCTATTTTGTTACATTACAGCCTTTAGTTCAATGTTTTTTTAATCTGAATTATATGTGATGGATCGGAACACAATAGTCTGAGTTGGTGAAGTAAAATTAGAAAAATATATACATAAAACTATTTTTTAGAAATAAAAAACTGATAATTGACATGTGCGTAAGTATTCACCCACTTTGTTATGAAGCCCATAAAAAGCTCTGGTGCAACCAATTACCTTCAGAAGTCACATAATTAGTGAAATGATGTCCACCTGTGTGCAATCTAAGTGTCACATGATCTGTCATTACATATACACACCTTTTTGAAAGGCCCCAGAAGCTGCAACACCTAAGCAAGAGGCACTACTAACCAAACACTGCCATGAAGACCAAGGAACTCTCCAAACAAGTAAGGGACAATGTTGTTGAGAAGTACAAGTAGATATCAAGTGGCCAAATATCCAAATCTTTGATGATCCCTAGGAGCACCATCAAATCTATCATAACCAAATGAAAAGAACATGGCACAACAGCAAACCTGCCAAGAGACAGCCAAAACTCAGGGACTGGCAAGGAGGGCATTAATCAGAGAGGCAGCACAGAGACCCAAGGTAACCCTGGAGGAGCAGCAGAGTTCCACAGCAGAGACTGGAGTATCTGTACATAAGACAACAATAAGCCGTTCGCTTCATAGAGTTGGGCTTTATGGCAGAGTGTCCAGAAGAAAGCCATTACTTTCAGCAAAAAACAAAATAGCACGTTTTGAGTTTGTGAAAAGGCATGTGGGAGACTCCCAAAATGTACGGAGGAAGGTGCTCTGGTCTGATGAGACTAAAATTGAACTTTTTGCCTATCAAAGAAAACTCTATGTAAACCCAGCACATCACATCACCCAAAGAACAGCAGCCCCACAGTGAAACATGGTGGTGGCAGCATCATGCTGTGGGGATGGTTTTCAGCAGTCGGGACTGAGGAACTGGTCAGAGTTGAGGGAAAGATAGATGGTGCTAAATACAGGGATATTCTTGAGCAAAACCTGTACAATTCTGTGTGTGATTTGAGGCTAGTACAGAGGTTCACCTTCCAGCAGGACAATGACCCCAAACACACTGCTAAAGCAGCACTTGAGTGGTTTAAGGGGAAACATGTAAATGTGTTGGAATGGCCTAGTCAAAGCCCAGACCTCAATCTAATAGAAAATCTGTGGTCAGACTTAAAGATTGCTGTTCACAAGCGCAAACCATCCAACTTGAAGGAGCTGGAGCAGTTTTGCAAGGAGGAATGGGCAAAAATCCCAGTGGTAAGATGTGGCAAGATCATAGAAACTTATCCAAAGCGACTTGGAGCTCTGATAGCCGCATAAGGTGGCTCTACAAAGTATTGACTTTAAGGGGGTGAATAGTTATGCACATTGACTTTTTCTGTTATTTTGTCCTATTTGTTGTTTGCTTTACAATAAAAAAAAAGAAACATCTTCAAAGTTGTGGGCATGTTCTGTAAATTAAATGATGCAAATCCTCAAAAAAACATGTTAATTCCCGGTTGTGAGGCAACAAAACACGGAAAAAAAAATGCCAAGGGGGGTGAATACTTTTGCAAGACATTAATGGCTGTGTGTTGAGTTATTTTGAGGGGACAGCAAATGTACACTGCTATACAAGCTGTACACTCATTACTTTACATTGTAGCAAAGTGTCATTTCTTCAGTGTTGTCACATGAAAAGATATAATAACAAATTTACAGAAGTGTGAGGGGTGTACTCGCTTTTGTGAGATACTGTATGTACACATAAGATAACATAGAGGAGAGTTCAGAGGCTGCTGAAAAAAATGACCGACTGCTCCTAAACTTTAGTTTAGCAGCTGTAGTGTACATGAGGCCTATTACTACTTTGTGTCTATAAAGCCCATGTCTGGACAGTGTTTATGAACACTGTATCAGAAAGGGCCCATGTTCTTTAAGGAAATATTTTTGGGAGTATCAATTCCAAAAACAAATTAAGGCACTCCTACAGACTTAGTGATATGTAACTCAGAAACAGCCAGAAAATGGCAAGTAATTAATGGATACCTGTATCTGTTTTTCATGCAACACCTGATTTTAGGCAGAATTTTTATTTTAGAAAGGTTGGTGAATCCAGAAAAGTGCATAGAGGGTGAGGTATGCACATTTCAGACATCCAGCAAAGCACAGGTGATCATAGACACATTCCTTTCCCACAGAGAAAACTTACCTGGCAGATACATTAGATGGAAATCACTGAAGTAGACAACGCTACTCCAGTCATCTCCACTTGCTTCTGGACTCCATGCCAAGGGGCTGCTCTCCTGCATTGTGAAGACAGGAGGTTAGCCACTTGGCACGGAGAATGTATTCTGAAATATTGCAAAGGGTCCTCTGATTGAATGAGGCGGAGAGACAGGGTGGTGATTTCACATTCTCCACCTTGTCCAATCAGAGAATGCTTTGCATGCATTCATAGAATACTGAGCATAGTCCTGTATTTACAATGCATCAGGCCGGCTGCTTAGCACAGGACTCAAAAGCAAGTGGAGATAACTGGAGTAGTGGTATCTATTTTACTAATTTCCAGCTTCCAGGGGCATCGGACAGGTATAGTATATACAGAGTTACCATAGGTGTGCGCAGCCTATTGCATTAGGGTGTGCACCCTTAAGCTCAAACACATATGCATATATCTCCAGGATTTCTCCAGAGCCTCTCCCATCCTCTGGAACTCGCTACCTCCATCTATCCGGCTAGCCCCTACTCTTGCTACCTTCAGGCAATCCCTGAAAACTCATCTCTTCAGGAAAGCCTATCACGTCTCCAACTAATCTCCTACCACTTCCACCAGCTCATTCCCCACAGTTACAACCTTTTGTACCACCTGCCCCACCCTATTAGATTGTAAGCTCTTCTGAGCAGGGCCCTCTTAATCCTATTGTATTGTATTGTATTATATTATAACTGTATTGTCTCCCTTTTATATTGTGAAGCGCTGCGTAAACTGTTGGCGCTATATAAATCCTGAATAATAATAATAATAATAATAATATATGACCCCGGCACATTGATCTCCCTGCCGGCACAGTGAAAGAGAAGAGCATAAACACTTTTCTTATGGCAGAGCAGGTAAGAGGGAGATCTTTACCATATTCCTGCTGCTACACAGAGCGATAACACTAATGCGCGTGGGGTGATTAGGGTGTGCCTGAGCACACCCGGCACACCCTGTGTGCACGCCTATGAGAGTTACATTGGTCTGAGCTTTATATATATATATATATATATATATATATATATATATATATATATATATATAAAACATACCTATGCCTGGAATTATTCTTTAAAGCAATACCCTAGCTGTCAAGTTTATATTGCTTTCTCTCTCCCCATCTCCCTTCTATAAAGTGCTAATTTCAGCCCCCCTGTAATGGAGATGAAGAAAAGAAGACCTCTTTGTAGTCCAAATCCAGAAAGCAGCTTGGGTGACAGCCACTGCTCTCTTAATGGATACAGTGGAGTGAGTAAGCCCTGCCACCCAAGGACAGAATGTGTGTTATTAGCATTATCAGGTGAAACAATAAATAAATAAACATAGAAAACTAATGCAGCAGCAAAATCTAGGAACTGGTCAGCTGCAATTTATTACATTTTAATTTCTGGCCTTAGAAACACTTTAAGGGATATTTTCTGAATGACTGATGTGGGTTACTGCACATTAAATATTTAATTAGTCTTGGCTCTACTATAATATTAATATTAATAATAATAAACCTCTATACAGTACAAATAGATTTTATTGTAATACCTACAGATAACCACAAGGAGGAGCCAAATGGCCATATACATAATAATATGACAGTACAAAAAAACTCTTTCCTGTTTCGTTATGTCACTTAAGTGTTTATGTCTCAGATAAATTATATGTGGAAGATATATAAGATCAGAGTCTTAGGACAGATTTGCCAGTCATTATCAATTAAAGCCCATCTCTGGGAAAAGTCAAAATCCTCTGGGAAGGGACAGAACTGTCCTACCTTGTCCCTTGGCATCCTCACATCCAATACAAGCCTTTGGGCCCTCCATCAGTCTTGATGATGTTGGAGGGCATCTGGACAGTGTTGCCTACCCCCAAAGTGAAATTTACTGACAGGATGCCCAAAATTTACAAACAGCAACAATTTTTTACAGAGCCACAGTTTTTACTGACGCTTCAAAAAAGTACATAAAAGTGCAAAACAATGCACATATCAATATTTAAGCTACAAACACGTAGCTAGTGTTATTAGCAACCTGTTTAAGTTAAAACAAAAGTCAAAAAACATATTTTTCTATTTACATGAAAGTCAGGTTACCTATATATAATACAGCCACCACATAGGTACCCCTTACATCAGAGTAAAGTAGAACTCTGATGTAAAGGTGAATGCTGCGGCTCATGATATAAGGAGGAATGCTGCAGACTTTGGTGTAAAGGGGAACTCTGATATAAGAGGAGGCTCTGGTGACCAGAGACCACCTTATTTTAGAGTCCACAGCGTTCCTCTTTACATCAGAATTCCCACTTATATCAAGGTCTGCAGCATTGCCCCTTACATCAGAGTTCCCCTTTACATCAGGGTCAACAGCGTTCCCCCTTGCACTGTAATGGGGAATCCTGCAGACTCTCATATAAAGGGGAGCGTCGGCAATTCAGATGTGGGGGGCAATCTGGTGACCACAGATCACCTTTTGCAGAGTTAACACACTAAGGTAAAGGGGGGTTACTGATACAAGGGGGAACCTGCAGGACTCATTCAGATGGTCCTCTCCGGGCTCCAGCTTGGCTTTGGTTTCATCCTATATTCTGCTTTCTACAGTCCACACACGTCTGTCTTTCCATAACAGACATTTACAGACATGGAACATCCGATTAGGTAGGGTAGGCATGTTGCCTCTTCAGACCTGCTCTTGATCCTGTCTTTAGCAATGACCCATTGCTACATCCACCACAGCAGTAGTAGCTTATAGGCAAGCAGAATCTTCCTCCCACTTAAGCTGTAGGGCTCAAAGCCAAAGATCTTTTAACTCCTCTGCTCAATCCCCTACATGAAAGTGTGCCCCTGCTTCTTTTAAGCGTGGGACTTTTTTGTTCATTCAACTGGGTCCCCGGAAAATGTACAGCAGTACCTACCCAGCATTTAGGCACTCAAGCCACTCCTGCCATCAGGCTAAATCACTAAAATTGACAGTTTGCTCAGCTGTCCCTCACCAATCTTCTGATAAGGATATTCTTAAAGATGTTTCTGTCGAGTCTTTTTAAGTCATGTTTGCAGCATTCTGGGACCTACCTTCCTTGGTAGAAACTTTCTTTCAAGAGTAGTTCACCTCTTAAACTTGTACCACCTTAAAGGAGAGCTTCATATACTTGGGCGCTATTTCGTTTCTGTGGTATTTGCTCCTGTTCTACAAGGTTCACGGCATTCACGGTAGCTCCTTCTCCTGGCATCCCCTCACTGAAAAGGGCCTGCTTGGTGTACTCTTGCAATCTGAGTTTTTCTGCAGGACCCTACTACTCTGGGCCTTGCATAGAGATGGCCTCCCTGAGTCATAAGCTGGTACCTTTAATTCACCTAAGACCAAGGGGGTTTAGACTAGTACCTCGGTAAAGGAGATCCCTTGCCAGTGGGCCTGGTCACTTCTCTACCTGCCCAAAAATCTACACCTTCTTCTTCCTTCTGTGTATGTGAGCTTTTCTCTTTGGGGCTTTTATCTACAATTAGCCTCCTTCTTGGTGTTATGGCGTCTGGACTCAAGGAGAGACATCCAGATGATTCCTTCAGATTGAGAAGTCCTCAGTATTACTTCATTCTTTCTTTTTGGAAACAGGGCAGTGGCTTTTAGCCACCCTGGGGATGCTTCCCTATATGGGGGTCTCTACATTCAGAACATTCAACTGGTTCAGAAGATACACTTTCTGCTTCTTTAGAGCAGTGGTCTCCAAACTTTCTAAACAAAGGGCCAGTTTACTGTCCTTCAGACTTTAGGAGGGCCAGGCCATTGCCAATGGGAGAAGAAAATGTACTGGCATCAGTGGGAGTAAACAATGCTCTGTCATTAGTATTAGGGGGAGTAATAGTGCCCCATCACTTTTGTCAGCAGGAGGAATTGTGCCCCATCATTGGTGTCAGTGGGAGAAATAGTGCCCCACCACTAGCATCAGTTAGAGGACTAGTACCCCATTGTTGGTGTCAGTAACAAGAACTATGCCCCACTGTTGCTGACAGTGGGAGGAATAAGGCCCCAAGGGCCAGATAAAAGCAAGCAGAGGGCCGCATCCAGCCCCCAGGCCACAGTTTGGGGACCACTGCTTTAGAGGGTCCTTCTGTTACTTAGTTGGCAAGGCTGAATAAAAACCCTGGTTCATGAAGTTTAGCCTGAGTGTGCCTGTGTGCGTGTGTGTTCATGTCATTACCATTTTCAATATCCCTTGTGACAGTGCAAAGCCCTGCCACTGTGAAAATAGTTGGAAAAAGGACACAGGGTTTGCACATATGCAGCGTGTGTGACTTTAGGGTGTCGATTATGAGCAGAGAAAACTGTTTTTACAACTTCCTCTGGATTTTGGTATTCCTGGATTGGGCTCCATAATTTGGAGATTTCAAATGGCTTTGGAAGGGG
Organism: Aquarana catesbeiana; assembly: GCF_042186555.1. Lineage (NCBI taxonomy): Eukaryota > Metazoa > Chordata > Amphibia > Anura > Ranidae > Aquarana > Aquarana catesbeiana. The sequence continues at coordinate 73,699,043 of NC_133328.1, forward strand.
AGAAATCTAACTCAGTATCCAGGTATTCTTAAAGACCAGCAGGGTGTGTGTCCAGGTGCACACAGTCCTTATAATGAAAGCTTGGACATAGCTCAGGGCTTCAGCCAGAGGGGAGGTGTTCTCCTATTTGAAGACAGGTGTGTGATCCAGCCTGGAGACAGAGGTGATCTACAGTACTCAGGAGACAGAACTCCATGTTGGAAATGTCCATCAGTCTGAGAGAGTCAGGGAGAGCTGGGACAACTAGAGACCAGGGGACTGAAGGAATCTGCATGTCCCAGAGAGGAGTGAGAGATCCTAGGGTATCGGAAGAACAGGAGTTCAGGAGTGGGCTTGTGCAGAAAGGTGCCATAAACAAGGCTAAGTGAGCCAGGAGTGAGTTCAGAGTGCCAGGAGAGCTGGTGAGAAAGGTCTGAGAGACCAGTGACAAGAACATTGGAGCTGCTGAAAAGGGAACCAGGTGGCTTGACATTTTCTGTTACTTGTTTTGCTTAATGAAGCTAAAACCTCTGTGTGGGCAACTTTGTAAAGACTTTGCTTTTCGTTTAAATAAAAGTGGACTAACAGGTCTTTAAAACGCAGTTTGGACTGGCATGGACTTAACTAAAATCGCTTCTACCACACAAGCTAAATTAACCAAACCACACCCTGTACATTGTGTTCATTAAGACCGGCCATACACGGTTCGAATCTCAGCTGGTTCAGCAGGAACCGGTTGAGATACGAACAGTTTATCGGCAGGCTGAATGTACCAAGTTAATCGAACGATGAACTTTGGTACAACCAGCCTGCCAGATTCTCTTGCAATTATCGCTAGTGGCTGCTATAGCCTCAAGCGATAATCACTGTCCCCGCCGGGAGAAAACAATGTCCTGGCAGGAGGGATTCCCACATCAACCAACACTCTCTATGTTTTTTCCTGCAGCCCATGGTACACTTCGTGTATGGCCAGCCTAAGAAGAAATACATCTAAAAGTAGTTCTAAATTATCTACACTCCCTACTGACACCACCAACTGTGGAAGGGCATTCCATATCCTTACTGCTTACACAGTAAGGAACCCCCTTACGTAGTTTAAGATTGAATCACTTCTCATCCAACTTCATTGCATGGGTATGTGTCTTCTTTAGAGACCTTTGATTAAATAGTTTTCTCTTAAGGTATATTGTTAACATGCCCTGTCTTAAGCACCTCTTCTCAAAGGAGAATAAGTTAAACTTTTGTAGTCGTTTCTAACAAAGAGGTCCTCCAACCTTTTGATTAGTTTTGTTGCCCTTCTTTGGACTATCTCCAGTTAAACAACAGCTTGGCATTGCATGCTGTTGCTCAGTCTGTAACATCCAATGATGGCCAGATCCTTTTCAATCCTCAATTCCCCCTGAGGTTCTCCTTCTACAAGTAACTTGGATGCATGAGCAGAAACTAAAGGCTGTTAGGCCTAAAGAAAAATGGGGAGGGGGGGGATCTTCCCCAGGGACTTTTAAGGTGCTATTTAATAGACAGTATATTCAAAAAATTCTGTACAATTATATAGAATAAAATTAATATTTATTAATATTGAATCACATTAAAATATTCATGTCATACTTCAGGAGTAAGACATGTAGATAAGAACACTAAGACATAAACAGTGTCACCCAAAGGAATTTCTCGGTTATATCACAATTGAACCGTGCAACAAAAAGCAACTATTCAAAAGATGCCAAAACAATCTGCCGTTCTCGACATGTTTCGCTCTGAATGTGAGCTTCTTCAGGAGTTTAAAGGCAATGATTGTGACGGACTCTAAATAATAGGAAAATAAACAGAAATCAATACATACATTTAAACATGAAATAAAGAGCATCCAATAGAATTTTTTCTCGAATATGCACAAATTCCATTGTCAGAATAGAGGTAGATACAGAGAATCTAGATATAGGCATATAGGTTTCAATATTGAACATTTTAATCAAGTATAAATGAACAATCAAAATTTATACATCTTACCAGGCTGTAGCACATTAATCTGGCATAGACTATTTCAATGGATCGGTAATACTGCTGCTAGTTTCGAACCGGAAAGTTCTCATATATGAGAGGTATCAAGTGCCATACTGTGACCACAGGGGAATACAAAGTCTACAAAGCGGCCCTTTGAAAAAAGGGAAAATACATTCAAAGTTAAACGAAAAATGGACCAAGGGGGGGGGGAGGGGAGCGGGGAGGTGGAGGGGGGGGGGAACGTAATCAGGCTATTTAATGGTATAATTTCTATAATTTCAGAGGGATATGTATCCTGAAGGTAGAACCAATTTGAGATATATTACCTGATACATAAAAGTATATCGGCAAATGATGTCATATAGATGGAAATAGGCATCATAAATGAATAAAATAGGTGAAAGAATCCCACTGATAGCTGCAGGGATAAGCGATCGCCAGCAGAAATATTTTCTAAGTATAGAGGAGAGAAGACAATGAAGGGTCAATGAAGGATTCAAAGTGTAACTACATGTCAGCTGATGACAGTGTCACACAGGGAAAACTTACTTCACAGGTAGTGGTCCGGCATACAAACTGAGGAGAGCATCCCGCTGCCTCTGTAGGATCGCACCGGTGACGGAGCTGTGGGCGGTGTATACCCGCCTTTATATACCCCCATCACGGCGGCGTCCGTTCTCGCCGCCGTGATGCGGACGCTCAATGGGGCCGGTCACGTCGGGACATGGGGAAGCGCAGTGACGTCAGCTCTGACGTCATTAACGTGTGTAGGGGTTACTGCGCATGTCTGCGCGGTTCAGGAGCCCGTGGGACATGAAGGTGCAGGAGGCGCCATTTTAGTTAAGGGAAAAAGAAGAGTAACAACCGAATAGAGTATAAATTGGGGCATAATGCCTGCTTTAATTTTCCAAAATGATGGAAAAATAATTATATGTGTTCCCTATACGTTTTTAATAAAGGCTCATGTTAATACCAATAAATCGGTATCAAAACCCATACCAGACGTGATCCGGCTCAAATTAAAGGGCCACCAGCCACAGGGACGATTGGTTCAACATCCCAGTGGTGGGTGCCCGGGGCGTCCGTGTGGTCCAAACTGACAAAGATAGTCCCAATATGAGAATATTTCCGGAAAACAATTTAAGATAATAAACAAAAAATATATTGAGTATATAAAGCCTGGGAAACTTCATAAATGAAGTTTGCAGCTACAGCCTGTGAGATATAATACAGTTAAAACAGTGGAAATTCAATGACAAAAAATGTGTAACATACATAAGGATAAAGATATTATGGTCATATTATAACTATTATTGAGTAAATTCTATGGCTCAAACATATAAATGGTGCCATAGCACAGCATGAAAATACTGGGTATAATAAATGACCAAAAGCAGATAGAAGGGGAGGGAAAGAAAAGGAGGGGGAAAAAAGAGAGCCACGCAGGGGTAATACATGGCAGAAGATGCGAGCCTCATCAAGGTTAGGAGGTTAAGAGTATTATGATTATTCAAATGAATGGCTTGAAGCTGAACGCATCATTCATACCAGGGTGTTGAAGAGCTGACAGTTTGTGTATCCAGCGTGCCTCCTTTTGTAGGAGGAGCCTGTCATAGTCTCCTCCTCTGACACCAGGGGGAATATGTTCTAGAGCAAAAAAATGTAAGCAGTTGGCGTCAAAATTATGTTGTATGCCTACATGTCGGCTGATAGGGGTCTCCATTCTTTTTTTCTGTATAAGGGAAACATGATCCCTAATTCGACAGAAGAAGGGCCTCTTAGTTTTCCCGATGTAAAACATCTTACATTCGCATAGCATAATGTACACTATACCAATTGATTGACACGTTACTGCAAATTTTGGTTTGAACAACTCCCCGTTGGGCAACAAAAGGCTACGAGTAGCTAAAATATATCTGCAGTAGGAACAACAGTGGCAGGGTCTGCTGCCTTTGTCAGCATCTTTGATTTTAACAACGCGATTTTCATAGTGGCTCTGTACCAATGAGTCCCTCAGAGATCGACTTCGTCTGAAGGTGATCTCCGGGTATGAGTTGAGATGTTTAGCCACTTTTTCGTCTCCCATTAACAAATACCAATATTTGTTGAGAATGTCACGTATTTGTCTATGTTGACTAGAGTAAGTAGTGATGAGCCTGACGCCGGGATTAGCTTTTTTAGGTCTAATGTTATGTAAGAGAGAAACTCTATTTTGATTTTTAGCTCTAAAATATGCTTTTTTGAGGCACTTTTTGCTATATCCCCGGTTCAGGAAGCGTGAACGTAAACATTTAGCTTCCTTTTCAAAGTCAGACTCATCACTACAGTTGCGTTTAGCTCGCAAGTATTGCCCATAGGGCACACTTGTAATCAAAGGGGTTGGATGAGAACTGCTGGCATGCAGTAAGGAATTACTTGCTGAGGGTTTCCGGTATAGGGTTGTTCTGATACTGCCGTCAGATTTAGCTGTGATTTGGGTATCCAAAAAAGTCAGACTAGATTGACTAAATTCCACCGTGAATCTAAGATTGTACCTGTTAGTTTTTAGGCTTTCCAAAAAGGACAGAAGAAAATCTTTAGGGCCTATCCATATGAAAAAAATGTCGTCAATAAACCTCCTCCATAAGGGGATTAATTCCATATATTGTTGCATGTCATCGCGGGAGAATAATTCCCGTTCCCACCCCCCCAGATACAGGTTGGCATAAGAGGGGGCGCATTTGGTCCCCATAGCCACCCCCTGTATCTGGAGGTAGTGGGATCCCCCAAACAGGAAGATGTTGTTGGAGAGGATGAACATCAACAAATTCAGGATGAATTCATTATATTGAGACGATGTCTCATGATTTTGAAAGAGAAAATCTTTGACGATCTCTACCCCCTGCTGGTGGGGGATAGAGTTGTATAAGGCCTCCACGTCGAGGGCTACCAGCCACGCGCCCGCGGGGAGGAAAATCCCATCGAGGGCGCGTAGCAGGTCATTGGTGTCCTGAAGATAGGACACCAAACCCTCGACGTGGGGCCTGAGAAAGTCATCAATTAATTGGCTAGCTGTTTCGGTGAGACTGCCGTTACCAGAGACAATCGGGCGGCCTGGGGGTTTAGTCTGACTTTTATGAATTTTAGGAAGAGCGTATAGTGTGGGTGTACGTGGAGATGTAACGTTCAAAAACTCCCAGGTAGATTTGTTGATAAGACCACTTCGGTAGGCCGAGCCTATTAGATATTGGTAACGATTAATGGTTAAAGTAACATGAGTAGGTGATACCTTGCGGTACCACTCACGATTCTGAATAATAGCTAGTACCATGGACTCATATTGTCCCCTGTCCATCACCACTAGGTTGCCGCCTTTATCGGCAGGCTTAATTATAATACTCTGATTTAGTTGTAAAGATTTTAAAGCCTTGGTTTGGGAAGAAGTCAAATTGGCTTCGGAGATGTTTCTCCATTTAGTTTCCATAATTTCTTTGGTGACTTGGTTAGTGAATGCCCATACGTTCGGATTGCCTTGAAGGGCAGGAAATTTGGAGGATTTGGGTTTATAATTACGAGGTATGGCATTGGACAGGGGACGAGGGTGGGCCAATGGAGGTGGGGGAGGAGGCGGGGGGTCACCAGCCGTCTCGAGGGCGAGAGCCTCGAGCAGGTCTGTTTCATTGATCCCTCCCTCCTCCCACAGCTCCATTAGGTCCTCCATGGCCTTAATGTCATTGATGGACATATCCCTCCAAAGAGGATTATCCAGAGACGAACTCTGGATTGATGGAGGTGGTCTATCATAAAGGATTTTAAACATAAGTTTTCTCGAAAATAAATTGAGATCTTTAATTAATTCAAAAGGATCTACCCTTTGCGTAGGGCAAAAGGTAAGGCCCAATTTTAACACAGAAATTTGTTCTGCCGAAAGAGGACAGGAAGAAATATTAATCACCTCGAGTTGAGTTTCTGGGGTTTGGAATTCCCCGGATCTGGGTTCATGATTCTTTTGGTATCGGGCATCAATTGTGCGAAAATTGGGGCTGGACGAAAATCCTGTTGCGAAGAAAAAGTGTTAACGTTACTTACCGAGGTGCTCGGACCGATAGTGAGTGCACAAGTGGTTGTGCAAGTGTTAGAAAGAGATTCAGAGTGTGTCGGTGCGCTGGTGAGTGAACTTTTATTCGCACCCGCTCGAGTGACCATGGGTGTCTTAGGGTTAAGCGTGCGTCTAACTGTGCCTGTGGGTGCATTTTCTCTAGAATGTTTGGAGTTCAGTGAGTCCTGAGTTCTGGTGAGCCGCGTGAATTCTTGTGCCTGTAATGAGGAAATAGAAGAGACGGATGAATCAGAATCACTAGGTTCACTATTCACCTGTCTGGTTTGACGTATTTGATTATTACGTTTTTTCCTTTTATAATTGTTTTGGGACCAATTATAGGCTTGTTTATTGTCATAAGCTAGTTTGTCTCTGATATATTTTTTTTCCTTCGTTTTTAAAATCTCTGTTACATAGGTTTCTAAATTACTCTTGAGTTCATTTTCACGTGTAGGAAAAAGACTATCTGAAATAATTGCTGGATTGTCATGGTGTAGTTTCTCAATTTCCTTATCCACAAGGGACAACTCGGCAGAGTAATGCTTGCATAGGAGCTCCATCATTTTGCTGGAGCAACCCTGCAAATTATCCTCCCATTCAGATTTAAATTCTGGCTCCAACTGAGTGATGGTGGGAAAAATCTGAATTCTTAAACCCCACGGAGTGATATTCTCTTCAGTGTATTTAAGGAAGTACCATCTATTCCAAAACAGTCTTGATTTTTTCTCGAGCATGCGTTGCAGTCTCGAAAAAAAACGTTCCATAGACAAGCCTCCACTGGAGGTATTTTGTGATTTATGGATATGATCCATCAAGCCATCAAAGGCCTGTCCACAATAATTAGCCATTGTATAGAGTCAATGAATCTAGGCAAAATCAACCCGATGTAACAGGTAGAAAGAGACTTAGCTTATAAACAAACACTAAATTGAATATTGTCTGACAATGATAAACAAAAATAAGTATAAATTGAAAGGGATAGAAATAGGAAGGGAAAAGATTTTAGATAAGAAAAGAAGGGGGATTAATCATTGAGTAAAGAATTCCACTGAATATCTGTTAATGAATCCAAAATTTTAGGATAGTCCAGTGACTATATCTGTCCAAAAAGATGAAGGGTGGGTAACACCCCAAATTGTAATAGTAAAATATGATGGAGGACAGAGATAGTCAACTGTAAGCACCACATCCCATATTTAAATGGTGAGCAGAAACTAAAGGCTGTTAGGCCTAAAGAAAAATGGGGAGGGGGGGGATCTTCCCCAGGGACTTTTAAGGTGCTATTTAATAGACAGTATATTCAAAAAATTCTGTACAATTATATAGAATAAAATTAATATTTATTAATATTGAATCACATTAAAATATTCATGTCATACTTCAGGAGTAAGACATGTAGATAAGAACACTAAGACATAAACAGTGTCACCCAAAGGAATTTCTCGGTTATATCACAATTGAACCGTGCAACAAAAAGCAACTATTCAAAAGATGCCAAAACAATCTGCCGTTCTCGACATGTTTCGCTCTGAATGTGAGCTTCTTCAGGAGTTTAAAGGCAATGATTGTGACGGACTCTAAATAATAGGAAAATAAACAGAAATCAATACATACATTTAAACATGAAATAAAGAGCATCCAATAGAATTTTTTCTCGAATATGCACAAATTCCATTGTCAGAATAGAGGTAGATACAGAGAATCTAGATATAGGCATATAGGTTTCAATATTGAACATTTTAATCAAGTATAAATGAACAATCAAAATTTATACATCTTACCAGGCTGTAGCACATTAATCTGGCATAGACTATTTCAATGGATCGGTAATACTGCTGCTAGTTTCGAACCGGAAAGTTCTCATATATGAGAGGTATCAAGTGCCATACTGTGACCACAGGGGAATACAAAGTCTACAAAGTGGCCCTTTGAAAAAAGGGAAAATACATTCAAAGTTAAACGAAAAATGGACCAAGGGGGGGGGGGGGGGGGAGCGGGGAGGTGGAGGGGGGGGGGGAACATAATCAGGCTATTTAATGGTATAATTTCTATAATTTCAGAGGGATATGTATCCTGAAGGTAGAACCAATTTGAGATATATTACCTGATACATAAAAGTATATCAGCAAATGATGTCATATAGATGGAAATAGGCATCATAAATGAATAAAATAGGTGAAAGAATCCCACTGATAGCTGCAGGGATAAGCGATCGCCAGCAGAAATATTTTCTAAGTATAGAGGAGAGAAGACAATGAAGGGTCAATGAAGGATTCAAAGTGTAACTACATGTCAGCTGATGACAGTGTCACACAGGGAAAACTTACTTCACAGGTAGTGGTCCGGCATACAAACTGAGGAGAGCATCCCGCTGCCTCTGTAGGATCGCACCGGTGACGGAGCTGTGGGCGGTGTATACCCGCCTTTATATACCCCCATCACGGCGGCGTCCGTTCTCGCCGCCGTGATGCGGACGCTCAATGGGGCCGGTCACGTCGGGACGTGGGGAAGCGCAGTGACGTCAGCTCTGACGTCATTAACGTGTGTAGGGGTTACTGCGCATGTCTGCGCGGTTCAGGAGCCCGTGGGACATGAAGGTGCAGGAGGCGCCATTTTAGTTAAGGGAAAAAGAAGAGTAACAACCGAATAGAGTATAAATTGGGGCATAATGCCTGCTTTAATTTTCCAAAATGATGGAAAAATAATTATATGTGTTCCCTATACGTTTTTTGTCTTAGTGTTCTTATCTACATGTCTTACTCCTGAAGTATGACATAAATATTTTAATGTGATTCAATATTAATAAATATTAATTTTATTCTATATAATTGTACAGAATTTTTTGAATATACTGTCTATTAAATAGCACCTTAAAAGTCCCTGGGGAAGATCCCCCCCCTCCCCATTTTTCTTTAGGCCTAACAGCCTTTAGTTTCTGCTCACCATTTAAATATGGGATGTGGTGCTTACAGTTGACTATCTCTGTCCTCCATCATATTTTAACTTGGATGCATATTTGTAGCTCTCGAATGTATTACTTTACATTTTTGAATATTAAACCTGCCATATAGCTGCCCATCCCTCTTTTTTTATCTTGTAATGTTGCTATATCCTGTTGTGAAGTTATTGCCCTGCTTAGCATTGTATCATCAGCAAACACTGAAATTTAACTATTTATTCCAGTCTTTATGAAGACTTTGGTTTATGAACAAGTTAAACAAAATTGGTCCCAGGAGAGAGCCCTGGGGCATACCGCTCACAACTCTAGATAACTCTGAAAAGATGCCATTAATCGTTACCACTCTGGATGCACTCCTAAAACCAGTTTTCTATCCTGGTGCATACAATATCATCAATGCCAATTTGTAGATTGTCAATTTGGTGAGTACTGTGCCTTAGCGAAATCCAGATACACTACAACCACAGGTATTACTCAAATCCAAATGACAGCTTACCTCATCAAGGAATGTTGGTCTGGCAAAAATGGTCCTTCACAAATCCATGTTGGTTACCATTCCTTCCAATAGTTTACACACTATTGATGTTAGGCCGACTGGTCTGTAGTTTCCATTTATATGTATATCTTGGCCCTTTTTTGAAAATTGGTACCCCACATTTGCTTTTTGCCAATTTGTTGGTACCAGTCCAGTCAGTAAATTGTGAGTTAGGGTACTGACCACAACCCCACTGGACATTTCTTGAGTGCTACAGGGCATTCCTCTCTGGGAAGGTTTGGGGACTTTCCCATGGATGGCGCTGGAGTGTGTCCCTTTTCCTGCTGTCAATTCTTTGTCCTCATCTGAGGTGTAAGGTGTGAGGGTTTAGAGCCTGTGAGCTCCTCCTTTACTTTTTGGCAGGAAGTATGAATTCCTGGATGGCCATATATTTCCCTGGACAGGCAGCAGACAGATCAAGCTAGGATTCTGCTAGTTCCCACAGTGCAGCACCACAGAGTGACGCAGGAAATCTTTTTTGCCTGTGACCATCACATTTTATAATTCCTCTCTGTGAGTGCTGGACGTGGGGGTTTTAATCTGCATTTTTGTAGTTTGACTGTTCTGCTATATGTTTAACTGGTGTTTTTTTTTATACAATAGTGTTTTAATCGGATGGTATGGCTTATTACAGTACAGTAAATAATATGTTTTATTTACATTTCTGTTAATTGTATATATTAATTTGCTGTTAGGCCCCTTGCACACGGGCATCATAATTTAATTTTAATAAAGGCACGTAAATATATAAAAAAGTTATAGCCTTCTTCATTGCCATTGTTGTAACATACTTATTTATACTCACGTAAACATGTTTATAGATGCGTAAACACACGTATGCACGTAACTGCACTGAATTATAACATTTTCTATTTTTGTTTTACGGCTCTGTACTCAACACTGTATTCCTGATCTTTACTCAGCTGCAGTATGTGCATTGATACATAGACAACAATGCATCTAATTTCAAATCAATAGAAAGCGTTGCATTTTTTACTCCCGTATGCAAGAGTCCTTATTGGTGACTTGTATTTTGTTTGTTATTGTGTCTTTAGTTTTTGTTTGTTGTTGTGACTTTATTTTGTCTTTGTTGAGTATAACTGTATGTTAATAATTTCCCTTTGGGATTAATAAAGCATGATGCATTTGAATTCCCCCTGTGGAACATAATATACATCCTAAAGCCTCCGTGGGACCTGTTCACCTAATCTACAGACTCTCTGCAGTCTCTTCAGGAAATTCTTTCTGCTTTCTTCTTTCTTTAACTACTTGCCGACCGCCCGACGCAGATTTACTGTGGCACGGCTGTGCAAATCGACATACCTGTATGTCATTTTGTGCACAAGCCCGTGTGGGCACGGGTGTGCCACCAGAGGGGGAGCCAATCAGCGGGTCTGGCGGACACAATGTCTGTTGGCCACCCCCGATCGTTCCCCACAGAGGCAGAACGGGGATCTGCCTATGTAAACAAGGCAGATTGCCGTTCTGACAGGGGAGGATATATAGATCTTGTGTTTCTGCTAAGCAGGAACACGGATGTCTGTATTGTCCCAGTCAGTCCATACCCCACACAGTTAGAAAACACTCCCAAGGAACACACTTAACCCCTTGATCACCCCTGGTGTTAACCCCTTCCCTTGTCATTAGTACAGTAACAGGGCAAATTTTTTAGCGCTGACCACTGTAATAATGTCACTGGTTCTCAAAAAAGTGTCAGTTTCCGATTTGTCCGCAGCAATGTCGCAGTCCCGCTAAAAATGGCTGATCGCCGCCATTACTAGTAAAAAAAATAAATAAATACAAAATTCCATAAAAATATCCCATAGTTTGTAGACGCTATAACTTTTGTCCAAACCAATCAATATACAGTTATTGGGATTTTTTTACCAAAAATATGTAGCAGAATACATATTGGCCTATATTGATGACGAAATTCGATTTTTTACATTTTTTAGTGGATATGTTTTAAAGCAGAAAGTAAAAATATTGTTTTTTTTTTTTCAAAATTGTCGCTCTGTTTTTGTTTATACAACAAAAAATAAAAACTGCAGAGGTAATCAAATACCACCAAAAGAAAGCTCTATTTGTGGGAAAAAAAGGACATCAATTTTATTTGGGTACAGCGTCGAATGACAGCACAATTGTCAGTTAAAATAACGCAGTGCTGTATGGCAAAAAATGGCCTGGTCAGGAAGGGGGTAAAATCTTCAGATTTAAGTGGTTAAGCTCCCAATTTAGGAGTGCTTCTATGAAGGAGTATTATGTGCCTACCGCTCGTTCTTTGGTGGAGGATGAGGCAGGGGTTTGGGGCAGGTTAGCTAATTCCTAATATCATGTTCTACAGAGCCAGTTATACAGGTGTGCGATGTTATCTTTTTATCCTTTGGTATACTCTAGATGTTGGGGGAAAGATTCTCTGTGCATCCTTCAGGGAGGGTGCTTTATACACTACTACACAGTCATGAGGCACGCTTACCACTCTCTTTGAAGGGTTCTGCTCATACACTATGGGATCAATTCACTAAGAATTGTGCGGTAAATAAATACTGCAGTATAGGCTCTGCACCCCCCACCCCACCTAAAAGCACCTTGTCCCCATGTTGGTGGGGACAACAGCCTCTTCCCCAAAACCCTTGGCCATGGTTGTGGAGGTCTGCGGGCGGGGGGCTTATCGAAATCTGGAAGCACCCTTTAACAATCTTTTGTTAAGGGGGGCCCCAAATATTTCCCGCCCCCCCATGTGAATGAGTTGTACCCCTACTCATTCACCAAAAAAAGTGTCAAAAATAAATAAAAACACACACAGTTTTTGACAATTCCTTTATTAAAAAATAAAAAATGCCCCCTGGAGTAGATCCAATGTCAATCACGAAGCCCACCACACCACTGGACCTGAAAAAGAAGAGCAAAAAAAACCTCCGGCCCTGATGACGGCTTCAGTCGACTGCCTGCTCCTCCGTCTGACAGTTCTTAAAGGGATTGTAAAGGTTTTTTTTTAAGTAACAATAATTTTCCTGGGTCAGGACCTAGTGAATTATTTTCTCCAGTTGACCTAATTTTAAAGTGGAAGTAAACCCTCTTAGGCCCCTTTCACACATGCGGACCGTATGTCCGTATTTCATCCATCCGTTTTCGGATGAAATACGGACATACATGCATCCCTATGGGATAGCGGGTGTCAGCGGATGTACATCCGCTAACACCCGATGTCGTCCGGCTCCGCTCTCGTCCGATTCTGCGGACGGAAGAAAATCCTATTTTTCTATCCATCTGCAGAACGGATCGGAGGAACACGGACAGACGGTCCGTGTTCCTCCGATCCCCCATAGGGGAGAGCGGAGATCTGACAGGGCGGTCCCTGCACAGTGTGCGGGTCCCGCCCTGTCATCTGCCTGCTCAGCGGGGAAAGCGGAGCGATCCCCGCTGAGCAGCGGATAAACACGGGGCGGATCAACACGGATCCGTCCCGTGTGAAAGGGGCCTTATTGTTTTCAGCACAGGAAGTTGCCCTCTTGGCCTCTGTTTAATCTTCATCTGCCATATTGCTGAACATCAGTTATCAGTTATGACCGCAGCCATTGGATGGTTTGACAGTTTGGTTGAGAGCACAACCAATGTGACTGTTTTTTTAAACCGTTAAATCGATGGGTTTACTTCCGCTTTAAATATTTACTCACATTTTGGTAATGTGTTTTTTCCACCTGATAGATTGCTGATTGACTCTCCGCTCTTTCTGGCAGGGGCCCATTGTTCATTCATTCAGGAATTCACCTTGACAGTGTTTTTTTTCTTCTACTCTGGAACCATAGGTGTGTGCAGCCTATTGCATTATAGTGTGCACACTAAAGCCCAAACACGTGTGTGTCTACATATATATGACCTCGGCACTTTGATCTCCCTTCTGGCACAGTAAAAGAGAAGAGCGTAACCATTTCTCTTATAGTATAGGGAGATCTTTCCCATCTTCCTGCTGCCACACAGAGCGATAATACTAATGTGAATGGGGTGATTAGGGTGTGCCCAGGCACATCCGGCACACCCTGTGTGAACGCCTATGTCTGGAACATTGGGCTGATCCTCTGTCCTCCCCTGGATCGTGATATTTCCTCTGCCTTAACAGAAGGGTTTTTCCTATCTAGTTTAATTTGAGGTTGGTCCCTTCAGGTAAATATGTCAGTAATGCTGTATCCTGGCCCAGGCCGACAAGGCCCAGGCCTAGGGCAGCACTTTGCAGGGGGGCAGCACGGAAAGAGACCCCGCCAGCTTGCGCTACACTGTCAGTGTAGCGCCAGTCTTATGGGGCGGACTGGGCTGAGAGGCAAATTACTCTAGCGCCCCCATAAAGTGGCCGCACTGCTTCTGGTATGCGGGCGGCCGGCATTCCTCAACTGTGTGTGTGTGTGGGGGAGGGGGGGCTGTCCTCTCATCCCAGACCACAAACCTTCCTCATTGTGCTATGTTTTCTGCTGCACCATTGGTATGGTTATATCTTCTTAGTCCTCTCCATAACATTATCAGAAATTTGTGTTTAAAGTAGAACTATAGGCAACACTTTTTTTTTTTCATTTTGGATAGAGTAAGGGAGGGTTATAGCCCCTGTCAATTTATTTTTTACCATCTCTGTCCCATAGCTAAAACAGAAAATGAGAGGAAATCTATGCAAATCAGGGGAATCCATTGCCCCCCCTCCCCCCCAGGCCCTCAGAACTAGTCTCCCCACTCGAAAATTTCAGCGCGGGCCTTAAGCAGCAAGGGGTGTGGCCTTGATAGGAAGGGGTGGGTCATATTTAAATTAGGGGGTTCGTGAGTTTAGTCAAGCCTAGGGCAGCACAAAACCTTAATATACACCACTGTATGTCAGTCGTGTGATAGTTCTCTAGGTTTCTTGGGACTCTATTTGCATGTTTCTCACCCCTCAATTGAGATGCTTTCAGACATCCTGACAATATCAGAATTCTTCGTCCTTATTGGATGATAAAAAAATAAAGATTTTTGTAATGTAATGTTTTTTTTCAAATCCACCGAGGCCCTATGCACTGCTTATTTACAAAACTGAGAAGTGTTGGGTAGAGGAGGGTTATACAGGTTCTGGCCTCAACGTTTCTTTCCCTTTTTTGCCAGTGTCCCAAACTCCTGCAGGTGACAGTATAACCCAACCTAATTCCAGAGTCTCTCAATGGACTAAAAAAAAGAGATTGTATGATAAGTATAAAAATCTTATTTTTAGCTGAACTTGGGCTTTATTGAATGTGAGATTTATGGTGAATCATGGCAGGGCTTATTTCCGCATTCAGTTCCCTATTTGAACAAAATATGATTTATCATCAACACATTCCTAAAAATTAAGAAATATTTTGCAGGCAGTGTGATCTTTCTGAGGGTATTCTGCTAGATTCTTATAAATCGAGCCACATGCATGGAATGTGACAGGACTGGAGAATATTGTCCTAAGATCTACTTAGATTAATACTGGGCCATGTCACACGGAGGTATGCACATTGGCACAGTTCCAATCACTGCCCGTCCTTTTCTGTTATCTTTATCATTAATCATTGTTTCTGAAATGCAGCTGCACATGTTCAAATGGGAAATGAATTAGAGCTATCATTGGGCTATTTATAATGGAGAATGGTATAATGGTAATGGTACAGGCATTTTATATAGATCTCGCCATGTGACATCACAAAACAGCAAAAAGAGTCAACATAGTCATTAAAGGGGTCCTAACAAGTCTATCTATAAAAAGTGGCATATTTACCTATAATGATTGGTTCACATTCAGTGGCAGATACACTATAGTGTCAAAAGTTTTGGGACGCCTGCCTTTACACGCACATGAACTTTAATGGCATCCCAGTCTTAGTCCGTAGGGTTCAATATTGAGTTGGCCCTCCTTTGCAGCTATAACAGCTTCAACTCTTCTGGGAAGGCTGTCCACAAGATTTAGGAGTGTGTCTATGGGAACGTTTGACCATTCTTCCAGAAGAGCATTTGTGAGGTCAGGCTGGATGAAAGGCTTGGCTCACAGCCTACCACTCCTATTCATCCCAAAGGTGTTCTATCAGGTTGAGCCCAGGACTCTGTGCAGGCCAGTCATGTTCCTCCACCCCAAACTCGCTCATCCATGTCTTTTTTTGGATGTTGCTTTGTGCACTGGTCCAAATCATTTGGGAACGCTTAAAGCAAAACTCCGACCAAAATGTTTTTTCCATGTCCTTGTTGCTGATCTCCTACCTTCACCAACTTTGCCATCAATGTTCTTCTGAGCTCTGTAGTTCTTTTTATTGCCTGCTGACTTCCTGTTTGTAAGACCGCTGGCTTCTATCCCTCTCCTAAGCTCAGCCACAGGTCTGTCATGCCCCCTTGTAGTCCTCTGAAAACGAGCAGGGAGGAAGCAGACATGTTGTGGGCGGAAGGGGTCTCACAGCCCCCGATCTGTGCCACCCATGGAGGAGGTGTCCCCCTTCTCCTCTCTCCTCCCTCCTCCTCCTCTGCTCCTCTCAACAATCCGACCCTCCACTCGGCCCCCCCTGCTGCACCGCCCCCCCCCCCCGCTATCTTCGTGCAGAGCGGGATTATCATCAGTAATTACTTGTATGAGTGCCAGGGACCACCAGTGCCGTTTGTCAGTGACCACCATGTCAGGGACCACCAGTGCCGCTTGTTAGGGACCTCCATGTCAGGGACCACCATGTCAGGGGCTGTTGAAAATTGCAGTGAAATGCACATGAAGGATTTGGCCCAATTTTTGGCAAATAGTTAGCGACTATGGTAAATATGCAAGTGTGGAATTAGGCAAAGGAGCACTATGCTGGGCTGTCTTACTGGCCTGTAGGAATGTCTATGAGGCAGGAAGGTTAGGTAAGGTTAGGCAAGCTTTGACGCTACAGGTGCCACAGCTTTGCATGGCAGAATCATGTGGCATTTGGGCATCATGTCAGGGCATGGAAGCATCTATGTCTATTTTATTTTTTTAATGTTAGTTTTTTACAGGGTTGAATTGCAGATGCCCAAAGCTATCAGTCTTTATGGGTTTAAAATACACAGTATAAGTATAAGATCTGCAGGACTTATTCACATGGGTGATCACCTGAGTCATGCAAAGGCAACTCACTGCCCGGAACGTTATTCCGGTAGGTTGGACAAGCTTCATTGACTTGAGCTGCGATGGTGGTTTGTGCTTTGCGTGCAGGATTCTTAATAATACTATCCTACTTGGGACACTACTTGCATTATAGTTCTCCCGTCAATTTGCATGGGTATTCCTCTTGGCATTACAGTATTCGCTCACATAGAAAAAAAATAGTGGTAGATTACTGGACATCTGATCAAAGTGTCCCCTGAGTCTGCAGTTCTGCTCTTTCATTATTGTGATACGGGCATTACCATGTAAGTTTCTGCATTATTTTATATATAGAGGGCACAGCTCTCCTTGGCCAGGCATTGATCTCTGTATATAGGGCACAGCTCTCCTTGGCCGGGCATTGTTCTATATATACAGGGCACAGCTCTCTATGGCCGGGCATTGTTCTACATATACATGGCACAGCTCTCTATAGCCAGGCATTGTTCTCTGTATACAGGGCACAGCTCTCTATGGCTGGGCATTGTTCTCTGTATACAGGGCACAGCTCTTTATGGCCGGGCATTGTTCTCTGTATACAGGGCACAGCTCTCTATTGTTCTCTGTATACAGGGCACAGCTCTCTATCGTTCTCTGTATACAGTGCACAGCTCTCTATAGCTGGGCATTGTTCTATATATACAGGGCGCAGCTCTCTATGGCCGGGCATTGTTCTCTGTATACAGGGCACAGCTCTCTATGGCCAGGCATTGTTCTCTGTATACAGGGCACAGCTCTCTATGGCCGGGCATTGTTCTATATACAGGGCACAGCTCTCTATGGTCGGGTATTGTTCTCTGTATACAGGGCACAGCTCTCTATGGTCGGGTATTGTTCTCTGTATACAGGGAACAGCTCTGTATGGTTGGGTATTGTTCTCTGTATACAAGGCACAGCTCTCTATGGCCGGGGATTGTTCTATATATACAGGGCACAGCTTTCAATGGCCGGGCATTGTTCTGCATACAGGGCACAGCTTTCTATGGCCGGGCATTGTTCTGTATACAGGGCACAGCTCTCTATGGCCGGGCATTGTTCTCTATATACAGGGAACAGCTTTCTATGGCCGGGCATTGTTCTGTATACAGAGCACAGCTCTCTATGGCCCGGCATTGTTCTATATTTACAGGGCACAGCTCTCTATGGTCGGGCATTGTTCTGTGTATACAGGGCACAGCTCTCTATGGTCGGGCATTGTTCTGTATATATAGGGGAACAGCTCTCTATGGACTGGCATTGTTCTGTATATACAGGGCACAGCTCTCTATGGCCAGGCATTGTTCTGTATACAGGGCACAGCTCTCTATGGATGGGCATTGTTCTGTATATACAGGGCACAGCTCTCTATGGCCGGGCATTGTTCTATATATACAGGGCACAGCTCTCTATGGCCGGGCATTGTTCTGCATACAGGGCACAGCTTTCTATGGCCGGGCATTGTTCTGTATACAGGGCACAGCTCTCTATGGACAGGCATTGTTCTCTATATACAGGGCACAGCTCTCTATGGTCAGGCATTGTTCTGTATATATAGGGGAACAGCTCTCTATGGACTGGCATTGTTCTGTATATACAGGGCACAGCTCTCTATGGCCAGGCATTGTTCTGTATACAGGGCACAGCTCTCTATGGACGGGCATTGTTCTGTATATACAGAGCACAGCTCTCTATGGCCGGACATTGTTCTGCATACAGGGCACAGCTTTCTATGGCCGGGCATTGTTCTGTATACAGGGCACAGCTCTCTATGGCCGGGCATTGTTCTCTATATACAGGGAACAGCTTTCTATGGCCGGGCATTGTTCTGTATACAGAGCACAGCTCTCTATGGCCCGGCATTGTTCTATATTTACAGGGCACAGCTCTCTATGGTCGGGCATTGTTCTGTATATACAGGGCACAGCTCTCTATGGCCAGGCATTGTTCTCTATATACAGGGCACAGCTCTCTATGGTCAGGCATTGTTCTGTATATATAGGGGAACAGCTCTCTATGGACTGGCATTGTTCTGTATATACAGGGCACAGCTCTCTATGGCCAGGCATTGTTCTGTATACAGGGCACAGCTCTCTATGGACGGGCATTGTTCTGTATATACAGGGCACAGCTCTCTATGGCCGGGCATTGTTCTATATATACAGGGCACAGCTCTCTATGGCCGGGCATTGTTCTGTATATACAGGGCACATCTCTCTATGGCCAGGCATTGTTCTGTATATACAGGGCACAGCTCTCTTAGCCCGGCATTGTTCTGTATACAGGGCACAGCTCTCTATGGCCGGGCATTGTTCTCTATATACAGGGAACAGCTTTCTATGGCCGGGCATTGTTCTGTATACAGAGCACAGCTCTCTATGGCCCGGCATTGTTCTATATTTACAGGGCACAGCTCTCTATGGTCGGGCATTGTTCTGTATATACAGGGCACAGCTCTCTATGGCCAGGCATTGTTCTCTATATACAGGGCACAGCTCTCTATGGTCGGGCATTGTTCTGTATATATAGGGGAACAGCTCTCTATGGACTGGCATTGTTCTGTATATACAGGGCACAGCTCTCTATGGCCAGGCATTGTTCTGTATACAGGGCACAGCTCTCTATGGACGGGCATTGTTCTGTATATACAGGGCACAGCTCTCTATGGCCGGGCATTGTTCTATATATACAGGGCACAGCTCTCTATGGCCGGGCATTGTTCTGTATATACAGGGCACATCTCTCTATGGCCGGGCATTGTTCTGTATATACAGGGCACAGCTCTCTATGGCCCGGCATTGTTCTGTATACAGGGCACAGCTCTCTATGGCCGGGCATTGTTCTGTATATACAGGGCACAGCTCTCTAAGGACGGGCATTGTTCTGTATACAGGGCACAGCTCTCTATGGCCCGGCATTGTTCTGTATATACAGGGCACAGCTCTCTAAGGACGGGCATTGTTCTGTATACAGGGCACAGCTCTCTATGGCCGGGCATTGATCTGTATATACAGGGCACAGCTCTCTATGGCCGGGCATTGATCTGTATATACAGGGCACAGCTCTCTATGGCCGGGCATTGTTCTGTATATACAGGGCACAGCTCTCTATGGACGAGCAATGTTCTGTATATACAGGGCACAGCTCTCTATGGCGGGCATTGCTCTGTGTATACAGGGCACAGATCTCTATGACTGGGCATTGTTCTGTATATACAGGGCACAGCTCTCTATGGCGGGCATTGTTCTGTATACAGGGCACAGCTCTCTATGGCTGGGCATTGTTCTCTGTATACAGGGCACAGCTCTCTATGGTCGGGCATTGTTCTCTGTATACAGGGCACAGCTCTCTATGGCCGGGTATTGTTCTCTGCATACAGGACACAGCTCTCTATAGCCAGGCATTGTTCTGTATATAGATGGCACAGCTCTCTATGGCCGGGCATTGTTTTATATATAAAGGGCACAGCTCTCTATGGCCGGGCATTGTTCTATATACAGGGCACAGCTCTCTATGGCCGGGCATTGTTCTGTATATAGAGGGCACAGCTCTCTATGGACGGGCATTGTTCTATATATAAAAGGCACAGCTCTCTATGGCCGGGCATTGTTTTCTATATAAAGGGCACAGCTCTCTATGGCCGGGCATTGTTCTATATACAGGGCACAGCTCTCTATGGCCGGGCATTGTTCTGTAAATAGAGGGCACAGCTCTCTATGGACGGGCATTGTTCTATATATAAAAGGCACAGCTCTCTATGGCCGGGCATTGTTTTCTATATAAAGGGCACAGCTCTCTATGGCCGGGCATTGTTCTATATAAAGGGCACAGCTCTCTATGGACGGGCATTGTTCTATATACAGGGCACAGCTCTCTATGGCCGGGCATTGTTCTGTATATAGAGGGCACAGCTCTCTATGGACGGGCATTGTTCTATATATAAAAGGCACAGCTCTCTATGGCCGGGCATTGTTTTCTATATACAGGGCACAGCTCTCTATGGCCGGGCATTGTTTTCTATATACAGGGCACAGCTCTCTATGGCAGGCATTGTTCTGTATATACAGGGCACAGCTCTCTATGGTGGGCATTGTTCTGTATATACAGGGCACAGCTCTCTATGGCCGGGTATTGTTCTATATATACAGGGCACAGCTCTCTATGGCCGGGCATTGTTTTCTATATACAGGGCACAGCTCTCTATGGCCGGGCATTGTTTTCTATATACAGCGCACAGCTCTCTATGGCGGGCATTGTTCTATATATACAGGGCACAGCTCTCTATGGCCGGCATTGTTCTGTATATACAGGGCACAGTTCTCTGTGGCCGGGCATTGTTCTCTATATACAGGGCACAGCTCTCTATTGTTCTGTATATACAGGGCACAGCTCTCTATGGCCGGGCATTGTTCTGTATATACAGAGCACAGCTCTCTATGGACGGGCATTGTTCTGTATATACAGGGCACAGCTCTCTATGGCCGGGCATTGTTCTGTATATAGATGGCACAGCTCTCTATGGACGGGCATTGTTCTATATACAGGGCACAGCTCTCTATGGCCGGGCATTGTTCTATATACAGGGCACAGCTCTCTATGGCCGGGCATTGTTCTGTATATACAGAGCACAGCTCTTTATGGACGGGCATTGTTCTGTATATACAGAGCACAGCTCTCTATGGACGGGCATTGTTCTGTATATACAGGGCACAGCTCTCTATGGCCGGGCATTGTTCTGTATATACAGGGCACAGCTCTCTATGGCCGGGCATTGTTCTGTATATACAGGGCGCAGCTCTCTATGGACGGGCATTGTTCTGTATATACAGGGCACATCTCTCTATGGACGGGCATTGTTCTGTATATACAGGGCACAGCTCTCTATGGACGGGCATTGTTCTGTATATAGATGGCACAGCTCTCTATGGCCGGGCATTGTTCTGTATATAGATGGCACAGCTCTCTATGGCCGGGCATTGTTCTATATATACAGGGCACAGCTCTCTATGGACGGGCATTGTTCTGTATATAGATGGCACAGCTCTCTATGGCGGGCATTGTTCTGTATATAGATGGCACAGCTCTCTATGGCCGGGCATTGTTCTGTATATAGATGGCACAGCTCTCTATGGCCGGGCATTGTTCTGTATATACAGGGCACAGCTCTCTATGGACGGGCATTGTTCTATATATACAGGGCACAGCTCTCTATGGCCGGGCATTGTTCTATATATACAGGGCACAGCTCTCTATGGACGGGCATTGTTCTATATATACAGGGCACAGCTCTCTATGGCCGGGCATTGTTCTGTATATAGATGGCACAGCTCTCTATGGCGGGCATTGTTCTGTATATAGATGGCACAGCTCTCTATGGCCGGGCATTGTTCTGTATATACAGGGCACAGCTCTCTATGGCCGGGCATTGTTCTGTATATACAGGGCACAGCTCTCTATGGCCGGGCATTGTTCTGTATATAGATGGCACAGCTCTCTATGGCCGGGCATTGTTCTGTATATAGATGGCACAGCTCTCTATGGCCGGGCATTGTTTTCTATATACAGGGCACAGCTCTCTATGGCAGGCATTGTTCTGTATATACAGGGCACAGCTCTCTATGGTGGGCATTGTTCTGTATATACAGGGCACAGCTCTCTATGGCCGGGTATTGTTCTATATATACAGGGCACAGCTCTCTATGGCCGGGCATTGTTTTCTATATACAGGGCACAGCTCTCTATGGCCGGGCATTGTTTTCTATATACAGCGCACAGCTCTCTATGGCGGGCATTGTTCTATATATACAGGGCACAGCTCTCTATGGCCGGCATTGTTCTGTATATACAGGGCACAGTTCTCTGTGGCCGGGCATTGTTCTCTATATACAGGGCACAGCTCTCTATTGTTCTGTATATACAGGGCACAGCTCTCTATGGCCGGGCATTGTTCTGTATATACAGAGCACAGCTCTCTATGGACGGGCATTGTTCTGTATATACAGGGCACAGCTCTCTATGGCCGGGCATTGTTCTGTATATAGATGGCACAGCTCTCTATGGACGGGCATTGTTCTATATACAGGGCACAGCTCTCTATGGCCGGGCATTGTTCTATATACAGGGCACAGCTCTCTATGGCCGGGCATTGTTCTGTATATACAGAGCACAGCTCTTTATGGACGGGCATTGTTCTGTATATACAGAGCACAGCTCTCTATGGACGGGCATTGTTCTGTATATACAGGGCACAGCTCTCTATGGCCGGGCATTGTTCTGTATATACAGGGCACAGCTCTCTATGGCCGGGCATTGTTCTGTATATACAGGGCGCAGCTCTCTATGGACGGGCATTGTTCTGTATATACAGGGCACATCTCTCTATGGACGGGCATTGTTCTGTATATACAGGGCACAGCTCTCTATGGACGGGCATTGTTCTGTATATAGATGGCACAGCTCTCTATGGCCGGGCATTGTTCTGTATATAGATGGCACAGCTCTCTATGGCCGGGCATTGTTCTATATATACAGGGCACAGCTCTCTATGGACGGGCATTGTTCTGTATATAGATGGCACAGCTCTCTATGGCGGGCATTGTTCTGTATATAGATGGCACAGCTCTCTATGGCCGGGCATTGTTCTGTATATAGATGGCACAGCTCTCTATGGCCGGGCATTGTTCTGTATATACAGGGCACAGCTCTCTATGGACGGGCATTGTTCTATATATACAGGGCACAGCTCTCTATGGCCGGGCATTGTTCTATATATACAGGGCACAGCTCTCTATGGACGGGCATTGTTCTATATATACAGGGCACAGCTCTCTATGGCCGGGCATTGTTCTGTATATAGATGGCACAGCTCTCTATGGCGGGCATTGTTCTGTATATAGATGGCACAGCTCTCTATGGCCGGGCATTGTTCTGTATATACAGGGCACAGCTCTCTATGGCCGGGCATTGTTCTGTATATACAGGGCACAGCTCTCTATGGCCGGGCATTGTTCTGTATATAGATGGCACAGCTCTCTATGGCCGGGCATTGTTCTGTATATAGATGGCACAGCTCTCTATGGACGGGCATTGTTCTATATATACAGGGCACAGCTCTCTATGGACGGGCATTGTTCTATATATACAGGGCACAGCTCTCTATGGCCGGGCATTGTTCTATATATAGATGGCACAGCTCTCTATGGCGGGCATTGTTCTGTATATACAGGGCACAGCTCTCTATGGACGGGCATTGTTCTGTATATACAGGGCACAGCTCTCTATGGACGGGCATTGTTCTATATATACAGGGCACAGCTCTCTATGGCCGGGCATTGTTCTATATATAGATGGCACAGCTCTCTATGGCGGGCATTGTTCTATATACAGGGCACAGCTCTCCCATAGACAGACATATATAATAATAATAATGATCGCTCGGCTCCCTTCCTCCTCCTCAGCTCCCCCTTTGAACCGGAACCTTTTAGCAGTGACAGCCCCGGGCTGTGTGCGGAGGTCTGGGGAGGATCGGGGGAGGAGTCGCTGTGTACCGGGGACAGAGATCGGGGAGATGCTGGTCGGTAGTGTGGGGGGGATGGCCGGGTGTCGGATGTATTGTGGGGGCTCCGCTATCATTGTGTGATCGGATGGACATGTCCTGCTAGCGGCGCCCGGGATCTGCACACAGCGGGGGATCTCCCCTCTCATCGGTCCGGTATGGGGAACACCACGTCCTGCTGTGTCTCCTCCAGCCCCAAGCTGCGGAGAAATGCCCACTCCAGGCTGGAGTCCTACCGGCCGGAGCAGGACCTCAGCAGGGAGGACACCGGCTGTAATCTACAACACATCAGTGATCGGGAGAACATCGACGGTAAGAGGCACTGCCCAAGGGGGGCACAGGGATCCCTGCCAGGGGGCACACTGTCCAATGGGGGGCACAGGGATCCTTGCCAGAGGGCACACTGTCCAATGGGGGGCACAGGGATCCTTGCCAGGGGGCACACTGTTCAATGGGGGGCACAGGGATCCCTGCTAGGGGCACTGCCCGATTGGGGCACAAGGATCCCTGCCAGGGGGCACACTGTCCAATGAGAGCACAGAGGTCCCTGTTAGGGGGCACAGGGATCCCTGCCAGGGGGCACACTGTTCAATGAGAGCACAGAGGTCCGTGTTAGGGGGCACACTGTCCAATGGGGGGCACAGGGATCCCTGCCAAGGGGCACACTGTTCAATGGAGGGCACAGGGATCCCTGCCAGGGGGCACACTGTTCAATGGGGGGCACAGGGATCCCTGCTAGGGGGCACACTGTTCAATGGGGGCACAGGGATCCCTGCTAGGGGGCACACTGTCCAATGGGGGGCACAGGGATCACTGCAGGGGGCGCACTGTCCAATGAGAGCACAGAGGTCCCTGCCAGGGGGCACACTGTCCAATGGGGGCACAGGGATCCCTGCCAGGGGGCACACTGTTCAATGGGGCCACAGAGATCCCTGCCAGAGGGCACTGCCCAATGGGGACACTGGGATTCCTGCCAGGGGGCACACTATCCAGTGGGTGCACAGGGATCTCTGCCAGGGGGCCACACACTGCCCAGTGGGGGCATAGAATCCCACCAATCATTACCTATAGATGGTAGAGACACTGCTACCCCAGCCACTGCCAGGTAGGCCACACACACAGCCCATAGGTGGCACTGTCACTGCTCAATAAGGTGAAACATACACTGATAACTGCCACTGTCAGGGAGGGCGCCCTAATGATTGCACTGATGGGGCACACACTACCCATTTAGGGTACATGCACTGATACCTCTACTGCCAGGGAGGGCAAACATTGCATAGTGGTGGCACTGTCACTGCCATGAATGGTGGTACACCTGTTGTTAACCCTATCACTGCCAGGAAGAGTACATTGATCCTCACACTTACAGGGAGGGTACACATTGCCCAATGCTGGTACAGACACTGATAGCCTGCCACTGCCAAGGTGGACACACCGATCATTGCACTGATAGGGCATACACTACCTGTAGGTGGCAAAAACTATCCCTGCAACTGGCAGGGAAGGCACATTGTTCATTGCACCGATAGGGCATACACTACCCATAGGTGGCAGATATACCGATAGCCCTGCACCAGGCAGGGAGTGCAGACACGACCCATAGGTGGTACAGATCCTGCTACCCCAGCCAAATCCATAGAGGGCACACTGATGTTTGCAGTGATGGGGCATACACTACCATAGGTGGTACAGATCCTGCCCCATAATGCCGCGTACACGCGACTGGACTTTCCGTCAGAAAAGGTCTGACAGAATGATTTCATCGGACATTCCGATTGTGTGTGAGCTTCATCGGACTTTTTCTTTCTAAAATTCTGACGGACCTAGAAATAGAACATGTTTCAAATCTTTCAGACGGACTCGATTCCTATCAGGAAAACTGTTCGTCTGTATGCTAGTCCGACGGACCAAAAATGACGCAAGGCCAGCTATTGGCTACTGGCTATTGAACTTCAATTTTCTAGTCCCGTCGTACGTCATCGCATTCTAAATGAATGGACTTTGGTGTGATTGTGTGTAGGCAAGCCGTTTCAGCAGAACTCTGTCGGAGTCTATTCTGACGGAAAGTGCGATCGTGTGTACGCGGCATTACAGGTGGGCATAGTGTTCACTACACTGATATGGCACTCTTCTCATAGATGGTACAGATTCTGTCAGTGCCAGGATGGTCACACTGATCACTGCACTGAGAGGGCATACACTGCCCATAGATGGTACAGGCATCGCTGCCGCTGAAATGAAGGGCACACGCTGCCTATAGGGTACACAGAGAATTCTGCCAGTGCTAAAGAGGAAGCATGTATCATTGCCACCCACCCCACCCAAAACACCCGTATCACACTAACTCCACCCAGAACTGAAGCCTGATATCGTTTGGACTTTATTTATTGGATCAGATTATGATTTATATGTTGCAAT
The DNA here is from genome assembly GCF_042186555.1 of Aquarana catesbeiana. NCBI lineage: Eukaryota > Metazoa > Chordata > Amphibia > Anura > Ranidae > Aquarana > Aquarana catesbeiana. Next base: position 73,725,673 of record NC_133328.1, read on the forward strand.
TTGAAATATATTTGACAAAAGAGCATTTGGTTTTGGGTGGAGCTGTTGTGATATACAATATACTATAGTATACTATTTAGAGCACTCTATCAGTTTGGGATAATCAGATCTATTTTAGGATTTAGTTATTTAGAATTGAATATTATACACAACGCCCATAAGTGGCACAGACAGGGCTAACCCTGTCTGTGCTAGAGAGGGCACACTGATCTTTGTACTGGGGGGCATACTACACATGGATGGTACAAACCTGGCACTGCGTTGGAGGGCACACTGATCATTGCACTGGGGGGCACACACCCCAGCACTGCCATGGAGGGCACATGGATCATTGCACTGGGGGGCACACTACCCATAGGTGGTACAAATCCTGACACTGCCATGGAGGGCACACTGATGATTGCACTGATGGAGCACACACACTGGTCTCTATAGATGCCCTGCACATTGATTGCTTCAGTAAGGAGAGACTTCCTCTGCTAGAAGGGCACACATGGCTTATAGGGGGCCGATTACTGTTCCCCTGGCAGAGACACAGAGGGCTTCTATTCACACAGTGGTTATACTCTGACACTGGCACACGCAATGGTTTTTGCTCTGGCACAGACAGGGAACACATCATTTCAGGCACACATACCACTAACCCTTGCACTGCCAGTGATGGCACATATCAAGGCTGGCATTGGCAGCAAATCAGAGCCGTGCACTGCCAGGGGGGACACCCATAATCCTGAGTCATCCTAGCATTTGCCGATAGAGGGGGTTCTGTTGGGGAGGGCACATACCAATCCTATGGTGGAGAGAGATGGAGAAGGGCACACATTACTCCCTCGGTGACATACTGACTATTGCATTTTCTGAGACAGCGAGGGGCTTCTCCCACAATAAGGGGTGCTCAGACATTGGGCACTATTCCAACACATAAAATGGCATCTACTTCAAGAGTGGCACATAACTACCATGTTGAACAGAGAGAGAGAGAGAGGGAGGGACCATCACTGGCAGAAAAATCACATGGTACCCCCGGGACCTACAGTGATCATTGTTTCTTCTGATATTGGGACCATATACTCCCCCTGAACATTATAGTCATCATTGCCTCCATACAGGGGGATCCCCAACCAGTTGCTCATGAGCCACATCTGGCTTTCAGTTTTCTTTGTTTAGTATTGAATGTTTATCTTGGAAATTCCTGATGGGTGAAAACATGCAGCTATCACAATTGCTAAGGTTGTCTTTTTTAGAAAAGTATTCATGATTATGGTAAATGTCTTGGACAGCTTTGGTTTGGAGCTTCTTATCAGTTCTCATACACATGATGGTAAATTTAGTAATGTATCTACAACCGGTGGGATCGTTCCTGCCATGATCAGCTGGCCATTCAGAGGTATCTTGGAAGGATTCTTGCCAGGCAAAGCTGTATTATTTAGTGGGATGTTCAGTGTCAGAGCTGAGTGCCTCAAAGAATGGCTCACTTAGCTGCTTCCATGTGCTGAATGTTCAATATCGTCCCCATTCTGGTGGGCATAGGAATTTGCATTGAGCCTCTGTTTCTGGCGGCCATACACATAACAATCGAAATTGAAATATTCTTTACAGAATCAGAACATATTATTAAATCTATGAATGATTGAAAAGACACATATTGAGTCATCAATCAATTTTATCAAAATTATTCTAATCGGTCTAGATGGAAGATCCTATCATAGAAATATAGATTGATGTGATTGTAAGTGTTTGGCTCATCGAATGATCATTTTTTATCTTATGATTGTATCTTATGAATATGTTTATGAGCGCTTTGATCTCTGAAGAGCAATCTGCCTTCAGATCGCTCTTCAGAGTGTATTTGACAGGCAGTGAAGAGGTGTTGTATCACCTCCTCACTGCCTGCCTGCTTTAACCCTTTGAACTCCTCACTAGCGCACTGCAACCGTGTGTATTGCGCATTGTTGCAGGGTGCTTAGATGGGTCTTGCTTGGCGAGTGTAATACCCGCCGAAGGTGCCAAGGGATATAATTCCTGCTGCAAAGCATCATATGTGGAATGTGTACACCCCCGGCTGCTGCCTCTGCAGCTAAAGCGGGGGGGGGCAACCTGCGGCCTTCCAGCTGCTGCAGAACTACAAGTCCCATCATTCATGGGAGTCATGCTTATAACTGTCAGTCTTGAGATGCCTCATGGGACATGTAGTGGTTGATTTAGGCTCCATTCACACTAGCGCGTTTTTTGATGCATTTTGCTGAAATGCATGGGAATTTTTTAACATGGGTTCCTATGGAACATGTTCACAGCAATGCCTTTTTGTACCTCTGCGTTTTTTGGAAAGGGTCAGGGACTTTTTTTCATGCAAAATGCAGCGTTTCGCATGTAATAGAATTCAATGGACCAGCATCAAAAACGCAAGTGCAGCATTTTTACAGCGTTATTGCGGCGTTTTTGACGTTTTTTTTTTTTTAAACTGTATACAGGCTAAAAAAAACTGTAAAAAAAGACAAAAAATGCAAAACGCGGCAAAAACGCTGCTCAAAAACGTGGCAAGCATCACAAAAACACTGCAGAAACGCTCAAAAGCAACATGCATTTTTAGTGCTTTTTGCATTTTGCAGATTTGCACTACAGTCCATTTAACATGGTTTCCTATGGAACATGTTCTGTAGTGCAAATCTGCAAAATGCAAAAAGCACTAAAAATGCATAGGTGTGAATCAGGCCTAACTAAGGCTGGCCATACACTATACAATTTTCTTATTCAATTTTCTTTAGATTTACCTTCAACTATGTAGTGCAAGAGCCTGCCTGATTGCATACACATTGAAAGTGTTTAGGTTTGACCTCATATTATATGGTTTTGGTAAATCTAAAGAAAAATTGAATAAGAAAATTGTATAATGTATGGCCAGCCTAAAACTGGAGAGTGGAAAATCTGGTGCAGCTGTGCATGGCAGCCGATCAGCTTCTAACTTCAGCTTGTTCAATTAACCTCTTAGCATCAGCGCCTTTTGGCCCCTTTAAGAGGTTTAGGATCATGTGACTGCTGTCATGGCGGTCACACGATCGGAAAACTCTGGACTGCAAGTAGCGATTGGGAGCTTTCGGTAAGGCGCCAGTAACAGTAACTGTAGCGGGAGCGCACATGGCCTGTGCGCCCGGCGCCAATGGGGTTAAGCTTTTAAAAAAAAAAAACGTGGAAGCTGATTGGTTTCCACGCAGAGCTGCACCAGATTTTGCAAGTAAATCAGCCCCGTAGAGTCATGCTTGTAACTGCCAGCAGTCTTGTGGAATATGTAGAGTCATGCTTGTGACTGCCAATCTTGTGATGCCTTGTGGAATATGCAGTTCCACAACAGCTGGAGGGCTGCAGCTTGCCCACTACTGAGCTAAAGGGGAAGTGGTTGGGGGGGGGGCATAAAAAACGCGGCTCAACTGTTAGCATGAATGAGCTCTAAATCAGTTGACAGTCTGATCTTATATAAAATCGTTCTGTGTATGACCACAATTAGCCACCAGTTGTAGGTTGGGGTCATCTTGACGCTGAGCTTTGGTGCCTACGGATTGAACCCAGGGACTGATTGGCAGGTTGTATTTTTTTTTTTTTTAACAGAAGAAACATCCCACCTTTTCTGGCAGCGCAGTGCGTGGCAGTGGGCGTCTCGTATGTAGTGAAGTGTACAGATGGGTGAAACTGCTAAAAACGTTCACCCACGACTTTCTTTTATTAACAGCGCACAGCTGCTGCAGAACCTCTCCTGAGCAGTAGGTGGTGGTGGGTGAGGACATGCGGTGTGCCCGGACCGCACTGTCCTTTGTGATGAGGAAGCCAAGCACTATCGTCATCTCTCATTCAATCACACATCAATTACATCCAAGTGACCCAGACTGGAGCACTTAACCAGCTCTGTATGTGATTGATGGAGAATGGATCATGGATGCTCAGGATGCTTTAGGCTTTTCATTCTGCAATGGATCTGTTTTGCCCCCTCCCCAGCCCATCGCTGCTTCTCCATCCCTCTAAGTAATTGGCAGCGAATGTTGCTTTACATTGGAAAGCATTGTGGAAGGACTTTAGAATTTATATTTGCCTTGTGTTCCTCTATCTTTATCTGAGTCTGTCCGATTAAGGTTTCTAAATCCTGTTTCTGATTAGTTGTGATGGTCTACAGATTTGTTCTATGCAGAGGTCTCTCTGTAGAGGTCCAACACCATGCCCCCCCCAGTTTGGAGCATAAGCTATAAGTTTAACATGTTCATGGGATCCCCCCCAAATCCATTTTTTGCAATACGGTACTTTAAAGCGGGGGTCCACCTATCTATCGTTTTTTTTTTTTTTTGAGTTAATTCACAAACTTTTCTTCTCAGCATTACATACTCACATATTGTGTGTAATATGTCCGCCTGTGTCAGATTTCGTCAGAAAGAATAACTTATATTATTCACTGCAGGCGGTTTCCATCTTCATTGTGGGCATTTGAAGCCCACAAGCATTTATTTCCTGGATGTGGTGAATGCTGTGCTCCCAGCATTCACCGCTCATTCCCGCACATGCTCAGTGGCATTCTGGGAAGCCTGAGACTAGCTCCCAGGAGTCTGGGAGAGGCTAGAAACACGCCTACTCCCAAGGGAGGAGAACCAGGAAGTGCAAAGAAGAATAGAAAAATAAAAGGTAATTACGGCAATTTACATTTTATTAAACGGCATGTCAGCATCTAGGCAAGGAAGAGAATACATACAGATATTGTTCAAAATTTGGGTGGAACCCCGCTTTAACTGACAATTGCGCGGTTGTGCGACACTGTACCCAAATACAATTGATGTCCTTTTTTCCCACAAATAGAGCTTTCTTTTGGCCGTATTTGATCACCTCTGCAGTTTTTATTTTTTGCTCTATAAACAAAAAAAGTTTGACAATTTAAAATAAAAAAAAATACTTTATACTATAAAATATCCAATGAAAAAAATGTAAAAAAATCAAATTTCTTCATAAATTTAGGCCAATATGTATTTTGCTACATATTTTTGGTAAAAAATCCCAATAAGTGTATATTGATTGGTTTGCGCAAAAGTTATAGCGTCTACAAACTATGGGATAGATTTCTGAAATTTTTTACTATTAATGGCGGTGATCAGCAATTTTATTATTTTTTTTTTTTTTGCGGGACTGCAACATTGCGGCGGACAAATCTGACACTAAGTGACACTTTTTGGGGACCAATGACACCAATACAGTGATCAGTGCTAAAACAAATGCACTGTCACTGTATTAATGACACTGGCAGGGAAGGGGTTAACATCAGGGGCGATTCTGTGGGGGATGCTTTGACTGGGGGGGGAGACAGAGATCCCTATTCCTGCTTAGCAGAAACGCAGGATCTCCATCTTCCCCTCTCACAGAATGGCGATCTGCCTTGTTTACATAGGCAGACCACCCTTCTGCCTCTCTCAGGAACGATCAGGTTCGCCGGACCCACTGACGTGATTTTGCCCAGGAGGGTTGCCCTGACGCAGTATATATACGTGGGGCGGTCCGGAAGAGGTTAAAGTGGTTGTAAACCTCAGACATGAAATATGAACAAAGCTTATCCTTCTACAATGTGTGCTTGTCTCAGTTAGGAGCACTTAGGGCCCTTTTACACTGAGTTTTATAAGCGCCTTTGCCTGAAAAGCTCAAGAAAAAATGCTTCTCGGTGAAAACAATCCTGCTTGCAGCATCTTTGGAACGTTTGGGAAGCTACAAAAAACGCACCAAAAATACGCCTCCCTATTGAAATGAATAGGAACTGCTTCAGAAACGCCCCCACTAAGCGTTATTGTGTCACAAGCAAACCACTGTAAAAGTGCCCTAAGTGTCATTTCTGTCTGCTACCCCATTCCTCTGCTATTTCCATGATTACCTTCTAAAAAGTTTTCCTGACACCAAGAGAAAAATGGTGACAGGGGAGGGCACAGTCTGTGATTGACAGCCTCAGCTCTGTTCCTGTGTGCTGTACGAAGAGAGGAGTGTCCCTTCCCTCCAATCAGCTCTCAGAACTTTCCTCACTGAGCTGTGCAGGGTGTATCTTCAGCTCTCCGCCCCCTTTTTTTTTTTGAACTCTCAGACAGGCTTTAAAATTCAGCGCTTTGAACAGATGTAGAAAACAGAAGGTTGCAGATAAACAGATACAACTTATGTAGGAGGATTTGTTTAAATTCTGTGTATTACCTGAGGCCAGTTACTTCACTGGGTATATGTAAGGGTTTACAACCACTTTAAAGCTGACCATACACAATACGATCTGGGCCCTTAATTTATAGTTGATGGTGGATCTAATTGGATTGTACAGTATATACCAGGGATATGCAATTAGCTGACCTCCAGCTGTTGAAAAACTACAAGTCCCATCATGCCTCTGCCTCTGGGTGTCATGCTTGTCACTGTCAGAGTCTTGCTATGCCTCATGGGACTTGTAGTTCTGCAACAGCTGGAAGTCCACTAATTGCATATCCCTGGTATAGACTGAGTATGGTCAGCCTTACTCAGCAGGGAGAGGGGGCATGTTGGACCTCGGCAGAGAGACCATTGCTTCCACAAAGAGAGCAAGGGACCTTCACTGCAGCATTCCAGCAGGGGAAAGACTTTTACACTGAGCCTGTGACTGCTTTCTAAAGAAAATATACTGTAAAAGTTTGTACACATTTTGATGAACTTGGAAACTATTTTGCTGAATTAAACCTAATGTTTAGTTGTGTTTTAATGTACACAGCCTGTGTGTTGCTGGAAATGTTTGGAGAAAGATTGGGCCATGGTAAAGGAAAACTAAAGCCAAAATTATTATTTTTTGGCTTTGGATAGTCTCCCTGTTAGGGAAATGTACCCCCTTTATTTGTCTTTTTGACCGTTCTCACATAAGTGAGAGAAATTTTGGGTTGTCACCAAAGTAGGAATAGAGGAGAAATCTTCCAATGTGGACAACCAGGGATTGCCCTCACTTTGATGGGACTTCTTCTCACTGCCTGTTATGTCTATCGGACAGGAAGTGAAGGGAAATTCCCCTCAATGGGGCACAGAAAAAAAATTGGCCTCTCCCTTGCTGTATTCAAAAATGGAAAAAAAAATCTTTGGCTTTAGGTTCATTTTAAAAGGGTAGTAAACAGCGGCATTAAAAAAAAAAAATCCCTTGCAAGGCGATGGCATAATGTACTAGTATGCACCACATACTAACACATTATAAAATACTTACCTTAGAATGAAGCCCTCCAGGGGTGTGCTGTCACCAATGACAGAGCTTCCATCTTCCCCCGGTCTCTCTTTAAGGTTTCATGGGCTGTGGCAGCTTGAATGGCTGAGTTGTGATGATACATGCGATTGGGAGTCACGGCCATGGCACAGCGCTCTGAAGGAACGGCATGGGTACGTGCCATTCCTTCAGAGCCCATGCATCGGGGACGTCACCGGCTACCAAAAGAGCGAATATCTCCTAAACGGTGCAGGTTTAGGAGATATTCATTTTACCTACAGGTAAGCTTTATTATAGGCTTACCTGTAGATAAAAATCGCAAAGCAGACTTTATTACCACTTTAAGGTTAGGTGGGCAAAGGGGTTCTGTCAGAATCAATTATTGTTACTCTCATAGATTTCCAAACTTGCCAGAAAACAGTCTTTTCTGTTGGCTGCCTATCGTTCCTTTTCATGTATAAAAACTGAGCAAAGTCTTTATCATGTACGGGCTGTGCGTTGGGTAGAGGAGAACACTATGCTGGTCACGTGACACTGCGATTAGGAACAGTTGTTTATCGCTGACCATTTTATAGAGTTATTTTAGCCAATAGGAATGAGCCAAAGATCGGAACCTTTGATATGTGGTTAGAGTCTGATCGTACTCTGTAGACACAATGCTGATGGTGGAGATGTGTTGGTGGCACGTTGAATGGTGGATGTTTGTGATGTTGTGAAATGTACACACTCATCAATGCTGTTTGTACTGCAAAAGTCCAGAATTTGCAGCCTTGAAACCTGTCCTACAAACCTTGAAAATCCAGAACAACAACCTCAGGCTGTGCACAGCGGAGGTAATGGTGATTGTATGTCCAAATGGCTGTTATATTGCAGCCATTTGCTAAAAACATTTAAGTTCATTTTTTTTTCCTCATTAATGTACACACAGCACCCCATATTGACAGAAAAACACAGAATTGTTGACATTTTTGCAGATTTATTAAAAAAGAAAAACTGAAATATCACGTGGTCCTAAGTATTCAGACCCTTTGCTCAGTATTTAGTAGAAGCACCCTTTTTGATCTAATACAGCCATGAGTCTTTTTGGGAAAGATGCAACAAGTTTTTCACACCTGGATTTGGGGATCTTCTGCCATTCCTCCTTGCAGATCCTCTCCAGTTCTGTCAGGTTGGATGGTAAACATTGGTGGACAGCCATTTTTAGGTCTCTCCAGAGATGCTCAATTGGGTTTAAGTCGGGGCTCTGGCTGGACCATTCAAGAACAGTCACAGAGTTGTTGTGAAGCCATTCCTTCATTATTTTAGCTGTGTGCTTAGGGTCATTGTCTTGTTGGAAGGTAAACCTTCGGCCCAGTCTGAGGTCCTGAGCACTCTGGAGAAGGTTTTTGTCCAGGATATACCTGTACTTGGCCGCATTCATCTTTCCCTCGATTGCAACCAGTCGTCCTGTCCCTGCAGCTGAAAAACACCCCCACAGCATGATGCTGCCACCACCATGCTTCACTGTTGGGACTGTATTGGACAGGTGATGAGCAGTGCCTGGTTTTCTCCACACATACCGCTTAGAATTAAGGCCAAAAAGTTCTATCTTGGTCTCATCAGACCAGAGAATCTTATATCTCACCATCTTGGAGTCCTTCAGGTGTTTTTTTAGCAAACTCCATGCGGGCTTTCATGTGTCTTGCAGTGAGGAGAAGCTTCCGTCGGGCCACTCTGCCATAAAGCCCAGACTGGTGGAGCGCTGCAGTGATGGTTGACTTTCTACAACTTTTTCCCATCTCCCGACTACATCTCTGGAGCTCAACCACAGTGATCTTTGGGTTCTTCTTTACCTCTCTCACCAAGGCTCTTCTCCCCCGATAGCTCAGTTTGGCCGGACGGCCAGCTCTAGGATGGTTCTGGTCCTCCCAAACGTCTTCCATATAAGGATTATGGAGGCCACTGTGCTCTTAGGAGCCTTAAGTGCAGCAGAATTTTTTTTGTAACCTTGGCCAGATCTGTGCCTTGCCACAGTTCTGTCTCTGAGCTCTTCAGGCACTTCCTTTGACCTTGTGATTCTCATTTGCTCTCACATGCACTGTGAGCTGTAAGATCTTATATAGACAGGTGTGTGGCTTTCCTTATTATAAATTAAATGTTGATACAGCATGTGTGGTAGAATATATTTGTATGCTATCATTCTCCATGTACTTAAAGATTATGTTTACTATGCCATGAAACCAATTTCTTCTGTGATTGGTCGATGTATGTGTAACGCTAAGCTGATTGGTTGCAGCAACCATAGATTCATTTTAACAGCTGCACAATCCTATGATGATGCACAGTTAACCATGGATCCCCCATGCTGTTCTTAGTCCTTATTTATTCAGTTATTTTTTATTATTATTATTATTATTAGATTGCTCGGTTGCTAGCAGCAATGTTGTAACGTTTCAGCTTGGGGTCCTGTTATGACGTGTAGTGCAGTCTGGCCATTGGCTCTGCATTTGTATTCCTTTGTATAATGATCTTGTTCTGACTGCAGGGATACAAAGGTGCCGAGGAGTAACTACAATGACAATAGGAAGATGTAAAAACAATTCTCCTATTTACAGACATGAAGTGGAGGAGGATGAAAGAGATAATTGTATTGCACCTGTGTCATCTTTATTATAGTATAATTATCCTTGGCTGGAATCCATATTACTGAGCTTCATTACTAATCTAATGATTGTGGGCCCCTCTCTATATCAGAGGGCCAGAGAGCGGATTGGATTGTTGCATTGTGCTGCTATCCATCCAGTTGCAGTATGTAAACATTCATTCCTAGAACATGCAATATAAAATGATCATTTATTAACAAAATATAAAAGCAATTATTTTTTTTTATTTTCAGTTCAATAAAAAATACATGATAATTAAAATATATTTATGCATTATTTAGAAAAAAACGTCATATACAACTGTATGAAAACCTCTGATTCTTTATTGTGATATTCCTTATAGCAGACATTTCATGGTGGGCAGGATCGTATCTTCTTGTTACATGTTTCTGGGCCGTGTAACTTTTAAAGGCATATTCCCCTTTTGTAAAGAAAAAAAAAACTTGTTTAGCAACCTGTCTGATTGCTTTTTGAAAAAGTAAGGGATCTGACATTGCTGACCTCTTTTATTGAACATTCTGCTCTTCTTTTATAGAACCTGATTAAAGGAGAATGCCACCTTTTGCAAAATAATAAAGGCACCAATACTGTAAAAAGGAAAAATTGGCATTTACTAATTAATAATAATAATTACAGCCATGATCGGTCCATTACAATGCCCAGGCTTCTGTAGGCCACTCTTTCAGCCCTAGGTCCATATGGAAGCACAGACCTTCAAATAGAACTATGCTGCATCTAAGCTCCACAAACCAAAAAAATGCAATTTCATTCATTGTTAATAATCAAAGCAAACTCCTCCCCTCCATCCATGTCTCTTTGCTTTATTTTGTTGAGAATTACCAACACCAGCTAGCATTTCTGGCGGTGGCCATCTTGAGTAAGGGCAAGATGATTCCTGTAGCATTTACTTCCTGGGATCCACCCGTCCTTAGCTCAGGCATGCAAGCAGGAGAGGGAGTGCTTGGCTGAGAAAGCCCCCTTTTCCCCTCCCGAAGACTCCTGGGATGTATGACATAATTTGCCTAGGCCTGGAAACCCGGAAGTAACCAAAGAAATGTAAAAATAAAAAAAAAAGTATAAAACAAACAAATATGATCTACTTTCCTGTTCATTTACTAATGCTAGCAGCATAAGGATTACAACTAGTCAGTGTTGATTGAGACAGTGAAGTTCCACTTTTAGTTAGGGGGCTACATGAAGTAAAAAATGGACTGCAAGTGTGGTGACATGACCAATGAGAACAATGTGTCCCTTTGCTGCATTGGAACATGGGACTTGTAGTTTTTCATTCACAAATTCAGTGAATGGATGACTCCGCTGTGAAGGTGGAGCCACACACAGCCGTGCTGAAATAAAGAATATTCAGAATGCTGCAGGGAGAAGAACGCTGAGATAAATGTGAAAAGGAGGGCAGTTTGAGGGTGGGGACTGCAGAATAGCAGCATGTCCTATGTTACACACTAAATATAGATGGAACCTGAAGCATGGTAGCAGTTCCTGTACAGCAGGGCTGGAGTGCGAGCGGAAAAAGCAGAACAAGGAGCCAATCAGTTTATGTGCCTACAAGAAGCATGCTCATTGGAGGAGAAAGCAGGGTGACAGATGATCTCATCAGTGTGCTGCTTTTACCTTTCAATGTTCAATCACAGGCTGGGGCAGATCCTGAACAACCTGAGCTCAGAGGAAGTGCGTTGAATGATTCTGATCATCAGACTGAGGTCATCTAGTGGAAGACAAAGTACTGCAGGGGAAATCTCTGTATTAAAGCTCAATATTGCAGGAAGAGTTGGCTTTCCTATTTATCTTTTAATGGGCTGTTATTTGTATCTTGATATCAGTGGTGGGAGTTCTGCTTTAACCCCTATATGGGCCAACAATTGAACAGCTATTGCACATAACATTACAATCTGTTGGGCTTGTAGATGCCATCTTGCTTTGTCCTATGTTAAACAGTAACTCCACTTTTGTTTAGAAAAAAATCTTTCCCTCTTTGTGATCTATGTACAATGCAAGGATTTTAACAAACTTTGTTGCAGAGTCTTGCCTTTTGCTATTCTGGAGAAATAGCTGTTTGTTTGTCTGTGTCCATGTGGAAAGTGAATCTAATGGAAGTGATTTATAATTATTAATCAGCTGCTGCACTCTGCCACTAATGAGGAAAGTGGTAGGGTATGCATCCCTTTAGACGTGATTTCCCTTTGTGACTATTTCACCAAAAATGCCATTTTGTTGCAGGGGATGCCCAAAATCTGACTTGTGTCTTAGTGCTGAATTCTGAGAAAATCAGTAGGCCAATCACACAAGCAGGAAATTACGTTTTTTTTTTTTTGGGGGGGGGGGGGGGGGGGTTCGTTCTGTATACAGAACACCTCCAGGTTGCATTGTATTTTACAGAGAATCACAGGAAAGGTAATTTGCCAAAACATTCAATTACAACAGTGGTCATCAACCCTGTCCTCAGAGCCCACTAACAGGCCAGGTTTTAAGTATTACCTTGGGGAGATGCAGACTAGAATACTGCAATCACTGAGCAGCAAATGATGTCACCTGTGATGTATTTCAGTTATCTTGCAAACCTGGCCTGTTAGTGGGCCCTGAGGACAGGGTTGATGACCACTGAATTACAATATGACTCCTGTAGCAATTGTATATGCTATCATCATTTTTTGCTGTTTTCTCCCCCATGAAAGTGGAGTTACCCTTTTCGCTGCCAGGTCCATACCTCCAAATGTTCATGCACCCCCTGGTATTGGTGGCACCCCCCCTCCCCGCGCGCCATTGTGCCCCGGGATGCTTTCCGGGCTCCACTTGCCCATCTGCAGGCCTGGGAGCTACATGGGGGGGTGCCGGCGGTTTCAGGGGAGGGAGGAGAGCGGGCACATGTCAGCTCTCCCCCCCTTTTTGTTGTATTTCGGGAAACAACGTCTGTGTCACTTCCAGGTCTGCCTTTCTGTGTCCCCATCCAGCTTAGCCCGGAAAGGATGTTTTGCAATGCGATCTGCATTGCAAAACGTTCAGTGGAGCCCAAAGGAGACATGCAGGGACTTTTTATCCCCTTCTGTGATTGAAAACAAAAGTTAAGTAAAAAAAAAATAATTTTTTTTTTTTTGCAAAAATGAAAGTTACACTAGAGCTGCACGATTAATTGTTAAGAATTGTTATCGCAATTTTTTTCCCCCTTGCGATCTTGACAAAGCATTTTCCCGATTCTTTCTATGCAGAGAATTCTCTGTTGAAGCCCACAGCTGTCAAAAAAAAAAAAAAACAGGCAGACTGCTAAGTATCACAACATTCCTCAGCTGGGAACTATAAACATTGTAAGTTTTGTCCTTTTAGAGCAAAGGAATGTACTTAGGTCTGTAAATGAGGGAAGTTTAACGACTTAGCCCGGGTTCACACCTATGTGAATTAGATGTGTGTTTCCGCACATCTAATTCGCTTAGCGGGAGAATGTGACCGGCTCCTTATGGAGCCGGTTCACATATCTCCGGGGCGGCTGCGGTGCGCAGGGCACAAAAACGCTGTGTGTCTTTGGCTGTGTTTCAGGGCCGAATTCAGGCATAGAATCGGCCCTGATTCGTCCCTGAAACGGTGAACAGGGACGCACAGCGCTCCTGTGCGGTCCGCAGCACATTATGGTGTGAACCCGGGCTTAAAGTCTAAACCTTTTTCTGACACTTGTTGGTTTCAAGTTAAAATTCATTATTTTTTGCTAGCAAATTACTTAGAACCCCCAAACATTATATACAGTATCTCACAAAAGTGAGTACACCCCACATATTTTTGTAAATATTTTATTATATCTTTTCATGTGACAACACTGAAGAAATGACACTTTGCTACAATGTAAAGTAGTGAGTGTACAGCTTGTATAACAGTGTAAATTTGCTGCCCCCTCAAAATAACTCAACACACAGCCATTAATGTCTAAACCGCTGGCAACAAAAGTGAGTACACCCCTAAGTGAAAATGTCCAAATTGTGCCCAATTAGCCATTTTTCCTTCCCGGTGTCATGTGACTCGTTAGTGTTACAAGGTCTCAGGTGTGAATGGGGAGCTGTGTGTTAAATTTGGTGTTATCGCTCTCACTCTCTCATACTGGTCACTGGAAGCTCAACATGGCACCTCAACATGGCAAAGAACTCTCTGAGGATCTGAAAAAAAGAATTGTTGCTCTACATAAAGATGGCCTAGGCTAGAAGAAGATTGCCAAGACCCTGAAACTGAGCTGCAGCACGGTGGCCAAGACCATACAGTGATTTAACAGGACAGGTTCCACTCAGAACAGGCATTGCCATGGTCGACCAAAGAAGCTGAGTGCACGTGCTCAGAGTCATATCCAGAGGTTGTCTTTGGGAAATAGACGTATGAGTGCTCCCAGCATTGCTGCAGAGTATGAAGGGTTGGGGGTGCATGGCTGTCATCCCAGAAGGGAGCCTCTTCTAACGATGATGCACAAGAAAGGCTGCAAACAGTTTGCTGAAGACAAGCAGACTAAGGACATGGATTACTGGAACCATGTCCTGTGGTGTGATGAGACCAAGATAAACTTATTTGGTTCAGATGGTGTCAAGTGTGTGGTGGCAACCAGGTGAGGAGTACAAAGACAAGTGTGTCTTGCCTACAGTCAAGCATGGTAGTGGGAGTGTCATGGTCTGGGGCTGCATGAGTGCTGCCGTCACTGGGGAGGTACAGTTCATTGAGGGAGAGAGAGATATCTTTATATAAAATAATAAAATTTTTTTTTAGCAGAGACCCTAGAGAATAAAATGGTGGTTGTTGCAATATTTTATGTGGCAGTATTTGTGCAGCGGTCCTTCAAATGCATTTTTTTTTAGAAAAAAAAATACACTTTAATGAATTTTAAAAAAAGGAAACAGTAAAGTTGGCCCAATTTTTTTTTTTTTTATGGAATATGAAAGATGATGTTACGCCGTGAGAATCGTGAGAGAATACTGTTCTTTATCCTAAGCAAAAAAATCATGATTCTCATTTTGGCCAGAATCGTGCAGCTCTAAGTTACACCCAAGCACATAACCCCCCCCCCCCCAAATAAAAAATAGAATAAAAACCGAGGCCTCCCCCACCCCAACAAATACACACGTACAAACTTAAACATCGAGGGCACCTACATGTGAAAACGCTGATTGCGATACATGTTACACATGGCCGCGCACACCAGAGTGAGAGCAATAATCCTAACACAAGACCTCCTCTAACTCTAAACTGATACCTATAGAGGCTTTTTGAAGCGTCACCTATAGAAAATATAGGGTCCTGAAATGTGGGCGCGCACAAATTTAGGGTTTGACATGTTGGGTATCTATTTACTCGGTGCATCCTCATCTTTTTTCTATTTTACCAAATCTGGTTAGTTTTGTTGTGTTTGTTTGCCCTAAAATTCACTTTAATGTGTTTTTTACCTTTGCGGTAATAACGTGCGACATAAATTGTAACTACCACTATTTTATATTCTAGGCTAGTGTGTCTGCTTTTAGAAATGATATAATGGTTGGGGGTTTTGTGTAATCCTTCAGGCCTAAAATGATTTTTTAAACGTGTGTGTGTGTGTGTGTGTGTGTGTGTGTGTGTGTGTGTGTGTGTGTGCAAAAATACGGCACTGGCAGTGAAAAGGTTAATTGAATAGTTGTAGCACATATGAGCTAATACTGGCTGTAAATACATTTTGGTATGGCTTGTATTTGACTGTTGATAGTATCTGGAGGATTACATTTTTTTTTTTTTTTTCTAGAATGATCGTCTTACACCCTGGTACCATTATTTATTTTTTTTTTCTGTTTAGTTGTTTTGTCCTTCCCTTGGTACGGCCGCTGTCAGTGAGGCAGAGTATGTGTGATGTCGTATTCCTTGTATTGGTTGAATAGGGGTTTGGTCAATCAATTCCCAGCAGCGTGAACAGAATTTCTTCTATGAAGTAGCACAGTGGTGTATTTTGTCCTATCTACAGACTTTTCTGTAATAGAGGGTTTATTATATTATGCAGAATTGTCTCAGCTCTTCAAATTGCTGTCCAGCTGGGTGACTAATAAGGGACACAGCTGCTGCACATTACTGATTTTTTTTGATTGTTTTCTTTTTTGACTTTTTTTTTTTTTTTTTATAGACCCGTCCACTCTTTATTGTTCTAATATTGATTTAGGATTGACAAGTATTTTTCAATAACTCACCCCGCACTCCAGTCAATTCCAGTATCTGCCACTTACTGTAATATGATTTAAAAAAATTCCCAATCTTGTATGTGGGTAAAGAGCTCACAATTGAAGAGCTCACATACCTCGAACGTGAAGCTGAACTCAAGCCTTACCTTAGGCCTGCTTCACACCTATGCATTTATAGTGCTTTTTGCAGATTTGCACTGCAGAACGTCTACCATAGGAAACCATGTTAAATGGACTGTAGTGCAAGTATGCAAAATGCAAAAAGCACAAAAAAAATGCATAGGTGTGAATCGGCCTTAACCGCTTCAGCCCTGGAAGATTTTACCCCCCTTACCCTTTCCCTTTCAGAGCACTTTTTTGCGATTCGGCACTGCGTCGTTTTAACTGACAATTGCGCATTCGTGCGACTTTGCACCCAAACAAAATTGACGTCCTTTTTTTACCCACAAATAGAGCTTTATTTTGGTGGTATTTGATCACCTCTGCGTTTTAATTTTTTTGCGCTATAAACAAAAAAAGACGTTTTGCTATAATAAATATCCCCCAAAAATATATTAAAAAAAATATTATATTAGAAAAATATTTTTTTCCTTAGTTTAGTCCGATATGTATTCTTCTACATATTTTTGGTAAAAAAAATCGCAATAAGCGTATATTGATTGGTTTGCACAAAAGGCACATCAGACACTTTTGACACTATTTTGGGACCATTGTCATTTTATACAGCGATCAGTGCTAAAAATAATGCACTGATTGCTGTGTAAATGACACTGGCGGGGAAGGGGTTAAACACTAGGGGGCGATCAAGGGGTTAAGTGTGTCCTAGGGAGTGATTCTAACTGTGGGGGGGGGGGTGGGCTCCAACTCACATGACAGCGATCACTGCTGCCGATGACAGGGAGCAGTGATCTCTGTCATGTCATAAGGCAGAACAGGAAAATGCCTTGTTTACATAGGCATCTCCACGTTCTGCCGCTCCGTGAAACACGGTCGCCGGGAGACCGGCGGACATCAAGTCCGCGGGTCCCGTGAGCACGGTCACACTGTACGCGGCAGGTGCACAGGTACGCCCATTTGCCCACCGCTGCCATTGTGCCGACGTATATCGGCGTGCAGCTGTCGGCAAGTGGTAAAAGAGGAGGTCCCTCCCTTAAAGAGGAGGTCCCCCCCCATGAAAAATGTAAAAGCAGCTACAAATAATGTAGCTGCTGACTTTTACTATTAGGGCACTTACCTGTCCAGGGAGCCCGCAATGTCGGCACCCCAGCCGATCTTCGGATTGGGTGGTAAGGGAACCCGGTAAGGGTTCCCTACTGCGCATGCGTGTTGCGCTTTCTAATTGGCCCAGCAGCGGAGGGAGGAGGAGGGGGGCCGAACTTCCGAGAGCCGGTGCCGTCTGCGGAAGTGGGGAACGGTACCTGTCAAAAACAGGTACCCGTCCCCCCCCCCCCCCCCCGAAAGGTGCCAAATGTGGCATCAGAGGAGGGGAGGAGACAGATAAGCGGAAATTCCACTTTTGAGTGGAACTCCACTTTAAGTTTTACATTTAAATAGGATCCTCTCCTGTACTGAAAATGCATACTCTAAATCCAGTGTTTCTCAACTCCAGTCCTCAAGGCGCCCCAACAGGTCATGTTTTCAGGATTTCCCTCAGATGTAACGGCTGTGGTAATTACTAAAGCAATGAAACTGATCAAATCACCTGTGCAAAATAATGGAAAGCCTGAAAACATGACCTGTTGGGGCTCCTTGAGGACTGGAGTTGAGAAACACTGCTCTAAATTCACTGCACAATGTGCCTTGCCTGGCTGGAGGAGGTCCAGCATCATCTAGCTCTTTCTCCCCAGCGTGGGCCCACTGCTTTTATTTATTGGATTCCAGTCCTTTCAGTCGTGGAGCTTAGCATCACACGTGGCAGTCACCTAGCATGGACTGCATGCCTAGGATCTCCCGCTCCTCCAGACTGACATCCACCAATAAAGGTTTTTTAATACTGGCATCATTTTTCCTAAGAGTCAGCCCACTGCTTGCATCTGTGGGCTCTTGAGAGACATACTAAGGCCCAGCCAACCCTTCCCATCAGCCATGATCTTTGCATTGCATAGAGAAGCACAGAGACCCAGTGATGACATCTAAAATAAGGTATGTAATAAAACGTGTTTTTTTTTTGTTTGTTTAAAAATGCCATAAGCATGTTAAAGTTTCACTAAACCCACATCATTAAAACTATCAATAAATGCTGTATTAAATGCTGTTCATATTTACTCAGTCACTGTGACTTTTCTGTATTCTGCAAAAAAAAAAACCTGGTTGATCTTACTGCTCTCTATCTCCACCGTCTGTCCTTGTCCCCAGTTCAGCTAGGGATTTTTGCAGAGCGGTGTTGGCAGCTCTGCACATGCTCAGTTTTTAGTGAGTTTCTATGCTGAGCATTTCCTCTCTATCACATGACAGCAGCCCAGGTGACTATAAAATCTCATATGTGAGTGTATACACAGTGGTAAATAACGGCCCACTCCCTCCCTTTTCCTCCTCCATGCCCACTAACCAGCTAAACACAATAAGGATGGGATATTACATGTAGGTTGATGGAGGCTTCACCTTCCTGTTATTCTAAGACACAGGCTGGAGGGGCGTGACACAACCTATGACTTGCAGAAATCATCCCACACCACGTTATTGCCAAAAAATAATAAAGATTTGATTTAAAATATTCAGTATATTTGTATGACAATGTAAAATAGTTCAGTGATGTTCATTATTTATTTCTACTCTGTATTCCAAAGGCTGTTTTTATATTTTTTATTTTTTTATTTTGAACATGTGACCAGCAGCAGAGGACTAGTAGCTCCTCCTGCCACTGTTTCCCTGCAGACAGGCTGGGAGAGAGCTGGGTCATGTAACAGCTGTACAGTATATATCGATAAGGAAAAAGGTACTTTTTTAAAAATTTAAAATAATTACAGTGCCATCATCCACATACAGAATTAGAAGGGACAATGTCAATTATACAGTGTGTTTTCAGTGTCACTTTAATGGGTGGGGGAGGAAGAACTAGGGAAGGCAAATTAAACTTCAGACAGTAAAAAAAGTTCCAAACTGGCGCTGTGCATAACGTGCTGGTTGGTACGCATTTCAGAAGTCACAAACTGCTCTAACCTGCAAAAGTTTGAAACTTCCTGATAGTGATCCTTTACCTTTCCGTTGGCTCCATCGTGATGTATAAGAAGGTTGGATGGCCTTCAACACACTACCTTGAAGTGTTGAGGCTTTGCAGAGTCGGGAGGTCCAGGAGTCGAGTTTTCTGGCGCACACTTGAAAGCTTTGAAGGTCTTTGCACTTTAATGCATTTTGGCAGTCTGAAACGTTACTTTTTTTTCAACTTCAATACCTTCTATTTCAAACGACTGAAAAGTATATTGTACAATGTAAGCTAGCAATATTTTGTAAGAGAAAGAGGCAGTGTAAATAGCAATACAATTGTAGAGGATATGCAGGCATAGCATAAACGGGAGTAAAACAATGGACCAATATACTCTCTACTTCCAGTCCGGGCCAACTCTGACATCCCTCTCCTACATGTAAAAAAAGTCTTTTTTTTTTTTTTTTTTTGTTGCTAGAAAACTACTTAGAACCACCAAACATTACCTATTTTTTTTAAGCAGAAGCCCTAGAGAATAAAATGGTGGGTGTTGCATATTATTATGTCACACGATATTTGCGCATTGGTTTAGATTATTTGGAAAAATACACTTTAATGAATCTAAATGCATTAAAAACACAATATAATATCGATTTTTTTTCTGTACAGTATAAAAAATTATGTTACGTCAATTAAATAGATATCAAACATGTCAGACTTTAAAACTGCATACGCCCCTGGAATAGCACCAGACTACGGTACTTAAAAATCTCCATAGGCAACACTTAAAAAGCATTTACAGGTTACCAGTTTAGAGTTACACAGGAGGTTTGGAGCTCTCACTCTGACATTCAAGACAATACCTCACATGTGGTGGGAACACATATACGTGCAGGACAGAAGCGTGCAAGCACAAGGGCAATTTTAACTTTTTTTATTTTATGAAAAAAAAAAAGTACTGTCTTTTTTTATTTTTTATCACTTTTGATCACTTTTATTGCTTTATTGATGAACAACATCCCTTGTGATAGCATGGGCCATGACAGGTCCTTTTTATGGAGGAATTATTGTCTATTAGACCCCAGATCTCTCCTTTTGGCCTCCAATGCAGCTGATCAGACACAGATCGGTCTGATCGGCTGCGTCACTGGCTTCTGATCTCACACAGCCAGAGGAACAACAGTTTCTCTCGCTGTGTCCCAGGAACCGGTTGCCGCTGGTCGTATGCTTACTTGGCTCCTCTATTGCTTGGTAGCGCCCGTTAAATGCGGCTGGTAGGGTGGACCCCCTTCCGCTGTCTGTAAAAGTAATTCAGCAGCTCTTTAGCCACCAGGATTAATATAGTGTAGGCAGAGTCAGAGATGACTGACACTAGATTTCATTTTGTCCAGACAGCAGCTGCATCCAGAGCCTTTTTTTTTTTGCTTTAGCAATTACATTTGTTTATATTTAATAATGATTTATATTTAAACTAAGCATTTTATGTGCGTTTAATAGTGAATGTTAGAAGAGTGTTAGAGGGGAACTGAAATTGAGCATGCTCCATAGAGGACACCAGCTGGTCCACACAATCTCAGGCTGCAGTGGGGATACAGAGAAGATGGGAGGGACAACTGAAGGCAGGATCAACCAAGTATATTTCACTCTACACAAAATGAATGCTTTAGTAACTTTGTGAGTATGAACACCCTGTTATAGGCTGTAATGAGAGTTTTTTATAATCGGGGTTTAACGACACTAAGTGAAAGTTCAGTGTAGACAGACACTAGAGAAATATCACTCACCCATGGCTTAGTCTATTTCTGTCTGGCTCCTAGAGATGACATTTGCTCACTGAAGTTTTCACCCATACCCTCTGACTGGCATTTTTTGTACACCTATTATGTGTATATGTTAGAAGGGAACTGAAATTGAGCATGCTTCGTAGAGGACACCAGGTGGTCCACACAATCTCAGGCTGCAGTGGGGACACAGAGATGATGGGAGGGACAACGGCAGGCAGGATTAACCAGGTATATTTCACTCTACAAAAAACAAATTCTTTAGTGACTGTGAGTATGAACACCCTGTTATATAGTATGTCATGAGAGTTTTTCATAGTTGGGATTTAATGACACTTTTAGTGAAAGTTTAGTGTAGACGGACAATGGAGCAATATCACTCACCCATGGCTTAGTCTATTTCCGGTGTCTCCTAGTGATGACATCTGCTCATTGCAGTTTTCACCCATACCCTCTGACATTCTTCTTACACCTATGCAGAGTTGATTGGGAGGACCTTTTATAGATTACTGCTCCACATTTAGTGGGCGGGATGACCTCTGTTGGCCTGTCCTCCGACCTCCCAGTCCTGAGCTGAATTGTCAGCTCTAGATGGACTTAACCTTTAAATGGTGCATTGGAGGTATACCGGATTGTCCTCTGTACTCTGTAGATCTGTGATCATGCAGCCAGTGTAAATGTCAGGAGTGACTTTCGTGATGAGCGTTATTTCATTACATTTCTCCTTTTTGGCCACCACTCATGAAGCTCATTGTCATCTGATGATGGAGCCTTTTGTGGGATATCTGGGCCATCCGCTGGGCTGATGGGAAAATTGAATCCGAATTGCCACAATTCAGCTGACAAAACCTTAGCAAGCTGTGTTTTGATAAATTCTGTTCCTTTAGTTTGCCTAGCCTGCGGTGGTCTGAATGACATAATAAACCAGTGTGGATGAACTTCACGTGTCCCTTTTTTTTTTTTTTTTTTTCCTTTTTAATAATTACAAGTATGAGGCTGTTTTTTAGATGGAGAAGAAAACCTCTCTGCTAGAAAGACATTTTTATGAGGCTGACAATTACAGCTCGTTTAGAATGTTCTGCTGGGAATGTGAGTCAGTAGGGGTTTACAGACGTGGCCCTGGTAACCCCACTACGGCATGGCTGCTGGGCTTTGAATTTCATGGAGCATTGTGAGCGTGAGAGCCTTTCTTCTATTTTCGTTAAGTTGTTTTTGAATCTAAGGCCAGCCAGGACCAACAAAGAAAGTTCAAGGCACCTTCTTGTAGTAAGGCAAAGCACATCCCAGCACTCCTTGTAGTAAAACTTGTACTGAGACATACACTCAACGGACACTTTTTAGGTACACCTGGCTAGTACCGGGTCGAAACCTTTTGCATTCACAACTGCCTTAATTCTTCGTGGCATAGATTCAACAAGGTGTTGGAAACATTCCTCAGAGATTTTGGTCCATATTGACATGATGGCATCACGCAGTTGCTGCGGATTTGTCGGCTGCACATCCATGATGTGAGTCTTCCATTCCACCACATCCCAAAGGTGCATTATTAGATTAAGATCTGGTGACTGTGGAGGACATTGGAGTACAGTGACCTCATTGTCATGTTCAAGAAACCAGTGGTGAGATGATTTGAGCTTTGTGACATGGTGCATTATCCTGCTGGAAGGAGCCATCAGAAGATGAGTACACTGTAGTTATAAAGGGATGGACATGGTCAGCAACAATACTCAGGTAGGCCGTGGCATTTAAACCATGCTCAAATGGTATCTAAGCATCCCAAAGTGAGCCAAGAAAATTTCCCCCACACTATTACACCACCACCAGCCTGAACTGCTGATACAAGGCAGGATGGATCCATGATTCCATGTTATTTACACCAAATTTTGATCCTACCATCTGAATGTCACAGCTGAAGTCGAGACTCATCAGACCAGGCAACGTTTTTCCAATCTTCTATTGTCCAATTTTGGTTAGCCGGTGTGAATTGTAGTCTCAGTTTCCCGTTCTTAGCTGACAGGAGGGGCACCCGGTGCGGTCTTCTGCTGCTGTAGCCCATCTGCTTCAAGGTTCAATGTAGTGTGCGTTCAGAAATGGTATTCTGCATGACCTGGTTCTAACGGGATACATGGATCGATATTCAGTTTGTTCTGCAGGGATCGGATGAATTTTGATCCGTGCATGGGCAATTTAATGTACAGAAGTCACTCTACTGTTCAACTTCTGTACAACCAACTTGGGGTTTTCCCTGCTTGATCAACGCCACAGGCTATAGCCTGCAATGCTGATCAGTGTATTCTGACGGCAGGGAAATCTCGCCACTGTCATAATACAAAGGCTCAGTGGGGAGGATGAAGGAAGAATCAAGTCATTTTTTTTCAGCGTCATGTACCTTGAACATTTAAGTTGTGGGAAGAAGGCACAGGTGCGTCATCCAGCCTCACTGCTGTCAACCTGTTAATCCCTATAGAAGGCTGATGGCTGCTACGAGTGGATGGTGCACCAATTGGTGCTAATGTTGGGGCATCTGTCAGCCTCTCATAGAGTTTTACAAGCTGCCAGCAGCGGGGCTGG
Organism: Aquarana catesbeiana; assembly: GCF_042186555.1. Lineage (NCBI taxonomy): Eukaryota > Metazoa > Chordata > Amphibia > Anura > Ranidae > Aquarana > Aquarana catesbeiana. Next base: position 73,749,201 of record NC_133328.1, read on the forward strand.
ATGGTGCACCTGTGCCTTCCACATGCACCTAAACACTGGAGTCTCATGTACCGGGGCTAAATGAGGCACTATCAACCACTTGACCTCCGGAAAGGTTTTACTCCCTTCATGACCAGGCCATTATTTGCTATTCAGCATTGCACTACGTTACCTGGCAATTGCTCGGTCATACAACACTGTACGCAAATTACATTTATAACATTTTTTTCACACAAATAGAACTTTCTTTTGAAGATATTTAATCACCTCCTGGGTTTTTTTTTTTTTTTTTGCTAAATGACAAAATACGAAAAAGTAAAAAACGAAACAAAAAGTTTTTCTTTGTTTCTGTTATAAAATTTTGCAAACAATTAATCCTTTTTTTTTTTTTTTTTTCATAAATTTAGGCCAAATGTAGTCTGCTACATTTCTTTGTTAAAAAAAAACCCAAATCAGTGTATATTATTTAGTCCTGCTTCACATTGCCTCGGCTTCAAAGTCACGCGACTTCCATGCGACTATGAAGCTGAATCCCGGCTTATGACTTCTTTAACAGAAGTCAATGCAAGTTGTGCCAAAGTCAGACCAAAAGTAGTGCAGGAACCTTTCTAAGTCGGGGTGACTCAAGTCGCTCCTATTAAAATGGTTCCATTGCACTAAATGTGACTTCTGATGCGACGTGCTCCCAAAGTCGGAGCACATATCGCATAAGTGTGAACCGGGCCTTAGTCTGTGAAGGGTATAAAGGGAAAGGTATAAAGAGTCTACAAACTATGGTTTAAAGATAGTAATAGATCAACAAAACTGTGCTATTGCTGAAATTGACCCAGAGTACCACACACCCAAACAGAAAATATCTATATAATAATTCAGCGCTGCACAACCAAAATCCACGTCCAATCATTTTTCAAGTGCGAAAAAGTCGCAATTATGCAAATAAATAAAATATAAAATTAAAGTAGATTTTTTATATTTTATTTTTTACTTTTTTATTATATTTGCATATCTGGGACTTTTCCGCACTTGAAAAATGATTTGATGTTGATATGGGTTGTGGGGCGCTGACTTAATATATAGATATTTTCTAGAAGATAGTAAAACTTCATTTTTTGATTTTCGTTGAGTTTGCTTGAGGTGATTGTAGTCTTCATGTACACGGGACGTTTTACAACCTCCCCTGAACGATTTAACTTGACGATGGCAAAACGGACGTTTTTAAGCCTCGTTTACTGTGTTTAGCCACATTTGCGTTTAAGAGCGTTTTTAATAACTTGTAAACGTGTTACCGCATTTACAAGCTGTTGCAGGCATTTGGTGTTTCAAATGCCTCAGAACATCTGTCCTGAACGCTTTTTTTTTTTTTTTGCTTTCCAAAAAATTCTTCTAAACTCAACTGCCTAGAAACGACTATAAACGACCCTGTGTACATGTACTGATAAGATAACATAGAGGAGCGTTCAGGGGCAGATGAAAAAAAACGCCCAACTGTTCCTAACTGTCCGTTTACCAGCAACAGTGTACATGAGGCCTTAGAACAAAACAAGAACAATTAAGTAATGTCAGTGATACTTTTCTTTTATTTGTCCTGACATCCACATTTTCTTCTTCAAGGTCCAAGCAGTACTCCATTTTAAAACTATTTGGGATCCCTGTGGGGACACCTTCTTCATAACATCTTATGTTGCTGCTGAGGTCCTCAGGCATCCTTATGCAGAACCCTGATACTGATACAATTAGCTTTTCTCTTTGTTTTAAATGATTGCTGAGTGTTTAGCAGTGGGGACAGTGCGCTAGCCGGCGTTTGTGGCATTCCCATCGATCAACACGCACGGCAAAGCCTACATATTTTGGCAGTGACATTGTGGGTTTGTACAGAGCATTGTTTCAATTTCCCATTGAGATGTTAGAAGGGTTTGAATGGCATGTTGTATTGTTTATCTACCACTTAGCAGTAGAGCTGCTCTTTCTTGCTGTATTTAAAGCACATTCCTCATTGCTTCCTGAGCCAGAACAAACACCATGGTGGCAGCTCAGCTGATTATGCCCCATTGTCTGTTCAGAATTACAGAAGGGGATCTAGCTGTAGCAACCAGCCAAAAGTAAACAGTAAAATCTATGTACAGTATCTCACAAAAGTGAGTACACCCTTTACATTTTTGTAACTATTTTATTATATCTTTTCATATGACAACACTGAGCCCCGGTTCACACAGGGGCGGCACGACTTGCAGGTCGCCTCACCGAGGTGACCTGCACACGGCATCCACGGCGACTTGCAAAACGACTTCTGCATAGAAGTCTATGCAAGTCGCCTCAAGTCGCCCCAAAAGAACTACAGGAAACTTGCATCGCAACTATTAGAACGGTTCCATTGTACAGAACGGGAGGCGACTTGTCAGGCGACTAGGTCGCCTGACAAGTCGCCCCTGTGTGAACCGGTACTGAAGAGATGACACTTTGCTATAATGTAAAGTAGTGAGTGTACAGCTTGTATAACAGTGTAAATTTGCTGTCCCCTCAAAATAACTCAACACACAGCCATTAATGTCTAAACCGCTGGCAACAAAAGTGAGTACACCCCTAAGTGAAAATGTCCAAATTGGGCACAAAGTGTCAATATTTTGTGTGGCCACCATTATTTTCCAGCACTGCCTTAACCCTCTTGGGCATGGAGTTCACCAGAGCTTCACAGGTTGCCACTGGAGTCCTCTTCCACTCCTCCATGACGACATCACAGAGCTGGTGGATGTTAGAGACCTTGCGCTCCTCCACCTTCTGTTTGAGGATGCCCCACAGCTCAATAAGTTTTAGGTCTGGAGACATGCTTGGCCAGTCCATCACCTTTACCCTCAGCTTCTTTAGCATGCCAGTGATCATTTGGGGTCGTTATGTTGGAATACTGCCCTGAGGCCCAGTCTCTGAAGGGAGAGGATCATGCTCTGCTTCAATATGTCACAGTACATGTTGACATTCATGGTCTCCTCAATGAACTGTAGCTCCCCAGTTCCAGTGTTCTATTGAGAAATGCCCTCTGTCGAATAATGCCTCAGATGGGTCTGCGCATTGATCAGCTGGCACGACCTGAACATAGCGCATGCGCAGATCGTCCGTGGCATTATCCGACACTATGCAAACAGCGGAGGGAGAGGTGTGTTTTGTGTGTGTTGCCTGTGTCTAAGATCATATTGCAACACACACAAAACCCGCCGTTCAACACATTGAAGACGCCCTGCAACACACACAAAACACACCCCGCAGCAGCGGGGCATAATCTGACAATTACGTTCTCCCTCCGCTGTTTGCATAGCATCGGATAATGACGCAGATGATATGCGCATGCGCTATGTTCAGGTCATGCAAGCTGATCAACATATCAGCTGTAGTGACATTTCGAACCATGCATGCGCAGACAAATCGGAGGCATTTTACGACGGGAGGCACTATTCAACAGAACACCAGCAGCACTCACGCAGCCCCAGACCATGACACTCCCACCACCATGCTTGACTGTAGGCAAGACACACTTGTCTCTGTACTCCTCACATAATTGCTACCACACACGCTTGACACCATCTGAATCAAGTAAGTTTATCTTGGTCTCATCAGACCACAGGACATGGTTCCAGTAATCCATGTCCTTAGGCAGCTTGTCTTCAGCAAACTGTTTGCAGGCTTTCTTATGCATCATCTCTATAAGAGGCTTCCTTCTGGGATGATAGCCATGCAGACCAATTTAATGCAGTGTGCATCGTATGATCTGAGCACTGACAGGCTGACCCCCCACCCCTTTAACCTAAGCAGCAATACTGGCAGCACTCATATGTCTATTTCCCAAAGACAACCTCTGGATATGACTCTGAGCACATGCACTCAACTTCTTTCGTTGACCATGGCGAAGCTTGTTCTGAGTGGAACCTGTCCTGTTAAACCTCTGTATGGTCTTGGCCACCTTGCTGCAGCTCAGTTTCAGGGTCTTGGCAATCTTCTTATAGCCTAGGTCATCTTTATGTAGAGCAACAATTCTTTTTTTCAGATCCTCAGAGAGTTCTTTGCCATGAGGTGCCATGTTGAGCAGGGGTTACCAAACTGCGGCCCGAGGGCCAGATGTGGCCCTTTGCTAGCCTTTATCCGGCCCTAGGCACTATTCTTCCCACTAATATAAGGCACTATTCTCCCACTGACACCAACAATGGGGCACCATTTCTTCCACGGATACCAATGATGGGATACTATTGGGATACTATTTCTCCTACTAATAGGGGCACTACTCCTCCTCCTATTGACCACCAATCCAGTGGCCATATTTATTCTCACTGATGTCTGGCCCAGGACATTTTCTGCCCCCGCTGGCCACAATCCGGCCCTCCTAAAGTCTGGAGGACAATAAACTGGCCCTTTGTTTGAAAAGTTTGGAGACCCCTGATGTAGAGCAACAATTCTTTTTTTCAGATCCTCAGAGAGTTCTTTGCCATGAGGTGCCATGTTGAACTTCCAGTGACCAGTATGAGAGAGTGAGAGCGATAACACCAAATTTAATGCACCTGATCCCCATTCACACCTGAGACCTTGTAACACTAAAGAGTCTACCCCGGTGAGGGAAAATGGCTAATTGCGTCCAATTTGGACATTTTCACTTAACCACTTAACCGGCCCATAGCCAAATGAAGGCTACAGGGCGGTTGCTTAACTCTGGGAGGGCGTCCAGGGACGTCCTTCCAGAATTCCGCACTTGCGCGCCCCCGAGAGCATCCGTGACCGCCGGGTACAGAGGACCCAGCGCATCACGGATCTCGGTAAATGGCTGCTAATCGCGGCCGTTTACCATGTGATCGCTCCGTCAAATGACGGAGCAATGACATGTAAACAAACTGGCGTCATGTCATGACGCCGGTTCCTCTCCTCCCCTCTCTGTACCGATCGGTACACTGTGAGCGGAGAGAGGGAGGGATCGGATGGCAGCAGCGCTGTGGGCTGTATGTGTAGTGCCCACAGCGCTGCACAGTGACAACTGCCATCCATCCATCCATGCTCAGCCATCCCTCAATGCTCTGCAATACCCTGCACTACTCTGCAATGCCCCGCAATACTCTGCAATACCCCGCAATACTCTGCAATACCCTGCAATACCCTGCAATACTCTGCAATACTCTGCCATACCCCGCAATACTCTGCAATACCCCACAATACTCTGCGATACCCCACAATACTCTGCAATACCCTGCCATACCCTGCAATACTCTGCCATACCCTGCAATACTCTGCCATACCCCGCAATACTCTGCCATACCCCGCAATACCCAGCCATACCCCGCAATACCCAGCCATGCTCTGCAATACTTTGCCATACCCAGCCATGCTCAGCAATACCCTGCAAAACTCTGCAATACTCTGCCATAACCAGCAATACTCTGCCATACCCAGCCATACTCTGCAATACCCAGCCATACTCTGCAATACTCAGTGATACCCAGCCATACTCTGCAATACTCAGTGATACCCAGCCATACTCTGCAATACTCGGTGATACCCAGCCATACTCTGCCATACCCAGTCATACTCGGCGATACCCTGCAATACCCTGCCATACTCAGCCATACCCAGCCATGCTCAGTCATACTCAGTCATACTCGGCCATGCTCGGCTGTTCTCGGCCTCTGTATGTGAAAGTCTCACACGTGTGGTATCACCGTACTCAGGAGGAGTAGGAGAATCTATTTTGGGGTGTCATTTTTGGTATGTACATGCTATGTGTTAGAAATATTGTATAAATGGACAGTTTTGTGTTAAAAAAAAAATGCGTTTTAACCACTTCCCGCCCACCGTCATATGACGTCTTTGAATTTGTGCGGGGATATCTGAATGATGCCTGCAGCTACAGGCATCATTCAGATATCAGCTTTTTCAACCGGCGATTCCCTACACCATGAGAACAATCATAGCGGCTGTTACACTGCTTGATCGTTCTTACGGGAGGCGAGAGGGGACGTCCCCCCCTCCCGCCGCCCTCCGGTGTTTCTACCGACTCACCACTACGATCGAAGCCAGGATCTTTTTTTTTTTTTTTTTTTTTTCAGGCTTCCCAGCCTAGAGGTGAGATGTGGAGTCTTATTGACCCCATATCTCACTGTAAAGAGGACCTGTCATGCCATATTCCTATTACAAGGGATGTTTACATTCCTTGTAATAGGAATAAAAGTGATCAAAAATTTTTTGGGGGGGAAAAAAGCATCAAACTAAAATAAAGTAAAATGAACAATAAAAAAAAAAAAAAAATTTTTAAAGCGCCCCTCTCCTCGTGCGCTCGCATGCAGAAGCGAACGCATACGTAAGTCCCGCCCACATATGAAAACGGTGTTCAAACCACACATGTGAGGTATCGCTGCGATCAGTAGAGCGAGAGCAATAATTTTGGCCCTAGACCTCCTCTGTAACTCAAAACATGTAACCAGTAAAAAAATTTAAAGCGTCGCCTATGGGGATTTTTAAGTAGCGAAGTTTGGTGCCATTCCACAAGCGTGTGCAATTTTGAAAGGTGACATGTTAGGTATCTATTTACTCGGCGTAACTTCATCTTTCATATTATGCAAAAACATTGGGCTAACCTTACTGTGTTTTGTTTTTTTTAAAGCACAAAACTGTTTTTTTTCCCAAAAAAACGCATTCGAAAAATGTCTGCGCAAATATCGTGCGAGATAAAAAGTTGCAATGACCGCTATTGTATTCTCTAGGGTCTTTGCTAAAAAAACGTATATAATGTTTTGGGGTTCTATGTAATTTTCTAGCAAATGATGATTTTTACATGTAGGAGAGAAATGTCAGAATTGGCCTGGGTGCTCCAGAACGCCTGAAGGTGCTCCCTGCATGTTGGGCCTCTGTATGTGGCCACGCTGTGTAAAAGTCTCACACATGTGGTATCGCCATACTCGGGAGTAATAGCAGAATGTGTTTTGGGGTATAATTTGTGGTATGCATATGCTGTGTGTGAGAAATAACCTGCTAATATGACAATTTTGTGAAAAAAAAAACTTGATTTTGCAAAGAATTGTGGGAAAAAAATGACAACGTCAAAAAACTCACCATTCGTCTTTCTAAATACCTTGGAATGTCTTCTTTCAAAAAAGGGGTCATTTGGGGGGTATTTGTACTTTTCTGGCATGTTAGGGTCTCAAGAAATTAGATGGGCCCTCAGTACTTTAGGTGTGATCAATTTTCAGATATTGGCACCATAGCTTTTGGACTCTATAACTTTCACAAAGACCAAATAATATCCACCGATTTGGGTTATTTTTACCAAAGATATGTAGCGGTATAAATTTTGGACAAAATATATGAAGAAAAAATACTAATTTGCAAAATTTTATAACCGAAACAAAGAAAAATTCATTTTTTTACAGATTTTTCGGTCTTTTTTCTTTTATAGCGCAAAAAATAAAGAACCCAGCGGTGATTAAATACCACCAAAAGAAAGCTCTATTTGTGTGAAAAAAAGGACAAAAATTTCATATAAATACAGTGTTGCATGACTGAGTAATTGTTATTCAAAATGTGAGAGCACCAAAAGCTGAAAATTGGTCTGGTTATTAAGGGGGTTTAAGTGCCCAGTGGTCAAGTGGTTAAGGGTGTACTCACTTTTGTTGCCAGAGGTTGAGACATTAATGGCTGTGTGTTGAGTTATTTTGAGGGGACAAATTTACACTGTTATACAAGCTGTACACTCGCTACTTTACATTATAGCAAAGTGTCATTTCTTCAGTGTTGTCACATGAAAAGATATAATAAAATATTTACAAAAATGTGAGGGGTGTACTCACTTTTGTGAGATACTGTATATGGTAAGTGTACCCAGTCATGGAGGGGAAATGATTGTTAGGTCCCGATCACTTATTCATATGACTTTCCTCCAGAGATACGGTATATACACACACAGTCCCATATGGCCATTCACACGCCATGGAAGGAGGGAGGAGGGTTGGGCATTGAATTGTTGACTTAGTCCTCTAAAAACAGGCAACTGCTACTAAAACATCAAGATAACTTCTGGCTGATGTACCTGGTGCCGAAGAAAGGCATACACTGGAGAGCAGAGTCCGTATTTGTCAAACATACAAACAGTTAAAATTTTTAAAGCGGAACTAAACTTTATCTGAGCACAGATAGAGCAAATGGAATGTTTAATACCCTAAAGTGTTACTAAACCCACAACAGTAAAATCAGTCTGTATATGCAGTAAAGCATGCTTGTTATACTTGCTGTGGAACCTAAGGGGTTAATCCACCACATTGTGTAAAAAGGCTGTTTGATCCTGTCTTCTCTGATCCCCTTCTTCCACTGTCCCTAATCTATCTCCTGATAGAACAGAGCATTGGGGGCACTCTGCACATGCTCAGTTTGGTGTGTATTGCCAGAGTTTGCTTTTTGTTTCTTGGGAGGGTTCATGTGATCAGCACAGGGCCAATCAACACTGTCCAGACAGAGGGTCACAGGTCCTGCAGCCTCATTGCACAGTAGGGGGAGCATGAAATCTCCTCCTATAAACTTTAACCAGGCACTGACAGAAGTCACAAGGCTGCTATATACTGCTGATGGGAAAAGGTATTATGCAGTTTATATTTACTAAATTAATTGCATTTCCATGTTCTGTGTACTGTGGGGAGACCAGATATAGTGAATGCAGAGTCCTGGGTTTAGTAACACTTTAAAAAGGAGCTCTTCTAAAAAAAAAAATCTAAGCGGAAGTGGGAGGGGGTATTTGTCAAAGCTAGGTAACATGCTGAGTGGTCGGGGAAGAGAAGGAAGAGTGTAACATTCCCTTTTGGGTGAAGTTCTGCTTTAATGTAGGTAATGCATTAACCGCTTCCCGACCAACCATCGCAGTTATACTGCGGCAGGTTGGCTCCCCAGCGCGAGCCGTCGTAGCTATACGTCGGCTCGCAGGGTCGGGATAGCAGGCGTGCGCGCCGTTGCACAGCGGCGGTGCCGGTGCTTGTGGCCCGACGGTCGTGATGACCGCCGGCCACGAGTGATCGTAACCAGGAGAGACAGAACAGGGAGGAGTGTGTGTAAACACACACCTCCCTGTTCTGTTCTGACAGGAGTGACAGATCGTGTGTTCCTATGAGCTAGGAACCACGATCCGTCACTTCCCCCAGACAGTCCCCTCCCCCTTTTAGTTAGAATCACCTCCCAAGGAACATAGTTAACCCCTCAAGCGCCCCCTAGAGTTAACCCCTTCACTGCCAGTGAAATTTTTACAGTAATCAATGCAATTTTATAGCATTGATCGCTGTATTAATGCCAGTGGTCCCAAAAATGTGTCAAAATTGTCCGATGTGTCCGCCATAATGTCGCAGTCACGATAAAAATCGCAGATCGCTGCCATTACTAGTAAAAAAAAAAAAAAAAAATAATAATAAAAATGCTATAAATCTATCCCCTATTTTGTAGACGCTATAACTTTTGCGCAAACCAATCAATATATGCTTATTGTGATTTTTTTTTTTTTTTTTTTTACCAAATATATGTAGAAGAATACATATCGGCCTAAACTGAGGAAAAAAATATTTTTTTTATATATTTTTGGGGGATATTTATTATAGCAAAAAGTAAAAAAATAATGAGTTTTTTTTCAAAATTGTCGCTCTTTTTTTGTTTATAGCGCAAAAAATAAAAACCGCAGAGGCGATCAAATACCACCAAAAGAAAGCTCTATTTGTGTGGAAAAAAAAGGACATCAATTTTGTTTGGGTACAACATTGCACGACCGCGAAATTGTCAGTTAAAGCGGTGCAGTGCCAAATTGCTCTGGTCAGGAAGGGGGTAAATTCTTCCGGGGCTGAAGTGGTTAAGGTAAAAACCTTTCAACTTTAGAACCAGTTTAAGGCTTGGTTCACATCTGTGTGGCTGCATGTATGGCAGCCCATTCATTTCAATGATCTGTCCTACCCACAGAAACGAGGAAAAGAGGCCCCTGAACCCCCACCCCCTTTTTTTTTTTTTTATTGCGCCGCCCCAAACTGCATGGTGCTGTGCTGCAATGTAGTTTGGTGCATGCAGTTTGCCGATGCGTGGGGGAATTGGTGGCAGTGAATGTAAACCTGAATCATGAAATTTGAGCTCTCTTCAAAGTACTATGTCCTGTAGCTGTCTATGTTTTTCTGTTATCAGCCTGATAACTTCTGACAAATTTTCTGATGCATGAGATAAAAGCAGGCTAAATTTTGTGTCCGGGAGGGAGCTATAGATTACATACTGTCTGTATTTATACAAAGGGATGAAGGCCTGCAATTACTGGTTGTGTCAGGTCACATTTTTTTATGTGTCCTATAAATAGATTAGCAGGGAGCTTGCCGTGTCACAAAACACCTCTGAGAGTCTCTACCTATGAGGAGAGGGGGTGTGTGCCTTTCCTCCAATCAGCTGTCTTGGGTGTATGCCCAGGCTTCACTGCAGTGTTAATCGGGAAGAGAAAATCTGCTAACATGATCTGAACATTCTAAACAGTATATAAAGCTAAAGCTATAAATACAGCAGATGTACTTGTAAAACGTATGTAGGGACATTTGTTTAATCTCTGTGTATCATCTGAGGCTGTTCACTTCACTGGGTATATGTGAGGGTTTACATACACTTTAAGGCCTCTTTCACTCTGATGGACTGATCAGACCATCCATTGCTCTCTATGGAGCGGCGGATGTCAGTGGACACCCACTGACATCCGATCCTATCCGCTAAAAACAGACGGATAGGGATCCATTCCCCATCTATCCGGCGGATCAGGTGACAGCTAGATGAAAACGGACAGGTGGTCTGGTTCCATCTGATAGCCCAATAGACAACACCGTGTCTGATCTGCATCAGCAGAGCTAAACAAACCTGTCATCCACCTGCTCAGTAGGGATCAGCAGAGATATCCCCAGCTGAGCGGGCAAATCCGCTGGCGGAAAGAGAGAAAGAGAGCCCGACAAAAACGAATGCAGCCAACACGTCTAAGAATTGCTAAGCTGCAGTATAATAAATGTTTGCTTTTGGGTTTAATGCCACTTTCAGCCTTCATCAGTCTTGGTGTGAGCAGTAAGTAGTCCACCACTCAGATATTTATTAATATAAGTTCCAGAGGTGGATTAAGGGTCAGTAAAGTGAAAAGGACAGGTACTCCCATCATTTGGTAGTAGGATTGGCTGGTGTTGTATACTTTTCTCTGGACGATCAATGTCATTATTTTGTCATTTTTTGTTTTTCTTTTTTTTAGTTTCCCAGTTCAGTAGCAGCCAGTGATGTCGCTGATTCTTTCAGTAAATGAATGGGCTCCTCTCTCCTGGGTCATAGGTATTGGTCCATCTAATAAGACGGTTGCCTAGGTAACTGGTACAATGTAAAAAAATATAATTCAAACGATATAAAATGGACTTGGAAGTTTTGTCTTAAGATGTCGGAGCCGAGGGCTGTGAAAGTCATTGCACAAATACATACACTGACACACCATTTGTGTGACTCTGCGCCAGCCTGTGGCAATCAGTAACCAAATGACACTTGATTACTGAGTATTTAAAGCCAAATCCAAAAATGTTACATATTGCAGCTTACCAGTCTTTTAATGTGGTGTCTGTATTCATTTAATTTTTAGGCTTATTTTCTTTATTCTCCCCTGGTGATCTGTCATTAGGCCTCATACACATAGACCATTCTTGGATCATAGTCAGTAGGTTGTTCAAAACATTTTGGAGAACTAACCACAGATCTTCTGTGGATGTAGGCTGCCTCAAATACTTCTGTCTCTTCCATGTAATTCCAGAAAGACGACATGATGTTGAGATCAGGGCTCTGTGGAGGGCCAAACCATCACTTCCAGGACTCCTTGTTCTTTACACTGTTCTGTGCTGATTTACACTACTGGACATCTTCCGATGTTGAAGGGAAATGAGCATGATGTGTCTTTCATCTGCTGCATTAATTCTTTGGCTGACCACTGCGTCTACGGTCCTTGGCGTTGCCCGATTCTTTGTGCTTCTTCACAAGAGCTTGAACATCACATCTTGAAATCCCAGTCTGCTTTGAAATCTTTGCCTGGGAGAGACCTTGCTGATGCAATATAACTACCTTGTGTCTTGTTGCTGTGCTCAGTCTTGTCATGGTGTATGACCTGGGACATGAAACGATCTTCCACACCTCATCTTAGTAGCAGAGTTTGGCTGTTTCTCATCCAGTTTTAACCACTTGCCGCCCGCCCACCGTCAAATGACGGCGGGCCGGCTCTGGTTCTGGGTGGACGTCATATGACGGCTTCCCACAACGGCCGCTCTTGCGATCTCTCTGTAAAGAGCTGCTGCTGCGGCTCTTTAACCATGTGATTGGCTGTGTCCAATCACAGCCGGTCACATGTAAACACGGAGATGTCGGAAATCGTCTCTCCTCACCTCACACTGACAGAGAGTGAGGAGAGGAGAGTCGATCAGCGGCATCTCCTTGCAGAGGACATCTAGGAATGTAATCAGGGCACTGTAATTGTGGGCGCCCGGCTGTGCGCAGGCTGTGCATGTGCGAGCCTCGCTGCACGCTGTGAATGGCCGGGCAATCTTCTGGGACCTGTGACGTGTCCCAGAAGATTGCAGGGGTGAGAGGTGAACTTCCTTCCGGCGCTGCAGAGCCAGGGGAGAAAGTGGGAGCTGGGTGCCTCTGAAAACGGGGTACCCGCTCCTCCCCCAAAAAAATTACATGCCAAATGTAGCATATCAGGGGGTCACCAGTACTTAAAGCAGAAGTTCCATTTTTGGGTGTAACTCCGCTTTAAGTAGTTAAAATATATATTTTTGAAGGTATTTTTACTTTACAGCATTTCCTAAAACCTGCCTAAAACTTTTGCACAGTGCTGTACGTAAAACCTTTTATCTCAAAAGGAACCTTTCTTCTTACCCTTTTGACATAGCTCCACATAGCTTCTCACAGACACCTCCCCTCTACATGTACTCCATTGATGGCTTTATGGCATTTCCCAAGGTGGGTTTCCTGATACTGACTTCATAGGAACATGCCTGTCCAACCTGTGTTGGCAGGGCCTCTTCTAGCCTCTCTTAGGAGAGCGGGCAGCAACGCAGGAGCACAATTGGGAGACACGGACAGTGTTGTCACCTTAACAGGAAGTGCCTAAAGAAGGTCCTTCAAGGCAGGATTGTTGTAATATTTTTTCTTGTTTACAAAGTTTTTTTTTTATTAGGAAAATGCAAAGGGTGGTACATAAGATAACATACTGCAAGATCATCATAAAAGGATTGTTATAATATTTTGATGAAAGCTGCAGGAAATGACTATTCAAAATACTGAAAATGATTTTTGAAAGTACATTTTAAAGTTCATATGAGATATTGGTGATTGGGCTTATGTCTGGATTTTATCTTTATGTATTTCCTTTAGAGATACTGGTATAAATTGTGTTTGTAAATGAATGCAAACACGCTCTTTGCAGACATAATGCTAACAGTGAAGTTTTCAAAGCATTGCTTGTAAACAGGCACGTGGGTGAAGATAAAATCACAGTTTAATCTCCCCAGGGCTCACTGATCACATTTCTGCTGCTGTGCTGAGGAAATGGAGTTTTTCAGTCGCAGTCATTTTGCACCTTCTGCAGACATCCCCCGTGTGTTTATTATGACCATATACATGACTGTGCTTTTGCTGCATCAGAAGGACGGATGCTTAAATGCGGATACCACAACTGTATGTCTTTTGTTTCTCATCCAAGCAGAAATGTAGCCAAATGTGTTTTTGTTTTGTATAAAACAAGGAAGAGTTAGAACCTCTGCCAGGTTTTTATTGCCATCTGTATCCCCCTTGGAGAGATCACCTCTTAGTTCCTGCAGTGTCATTGTGGCAGGAAGTGGAAAGAATCACATAAGGTCTATTAAGACAAGTTTCTGTCTTTTTCCAGTAAGTTTGAATGAGTACCATGTTATTGGAGGTGGAGTGGCCAGGCTTCCCTGTGATATGTTGTCTTTCGAGTACTGGGGATGGGTGGACAGAGTGAAGAGATCAAAGACCACGTCTGTGACTGTTACATAAGAATAAAGCCAGTCATACATTGCCAAAATTCAAGCTGTGGGTGATCCTGCCAACACCACGTGGCTCAGCAAATTTCAATTTAAGAATCAAAGGTTCCGGGCAGAAAAAAGTCGGTCCAACAGCCAATTAGCTGCAGGTCGCCAATAGTCAATAAACAGACACTGCATGTCTCTTCTGCAGTAAAAAAGTACCTTTCTGCAGTTTTCTTTAGTTCCGCTTTAAAGTGGTTCTGAAAGCAAAATTTTTTTTTACCTTAACGCTTTGTAAACCTCTGAAATGAAAAATGAGCAAAGCATATCCTTCTGTAGTCTTGCCTCAGTCTGAAGCCCTTACTGTGATTCCTGTCTGCTGCCTCATACCTCTATCTGCATGAGTCACTTCTGGCTATGCAGACTGTAAAGGATCCATAGGGATGGGCACTCTGGTTGTGATTGACAGCTTCAGCTGTGCATGTTTCTCTATGAAACTGTGTAGGGATTGGGGGGGGGGGGGGATGTCCATTCCCTCCACTCAGGTCTCAGATTACACTCAGCTCCTTGCTGTACGTTGTGCAGTGTGAAATCAGATTCCTGCACCCTGCCTTCTGATGATCAGAAATGCTGTCTAAACTCTACAATTTGAACTGAACAGCTGCGGATAGGAGAGGGCAGGAGATAAACAGGTAGGACTTATGTAAGAGGTTTTGTTTTATCTCTGTGTATCACCAGAGGTCAGTCACTTCACTGGGTATATGTGAGGGTTTACAACCACTTTGTTAGCTGAAGTATATTTTGCTTTTCCACCCTCATCAACAATGTGCTAATGAAATTATTTAATAAAACCTTTGCTTTTTAATTGCATGTCTTATTTTAGACCCAAAAACATTTTTTTTTTTGTTTTCGGCCCATGCCTATTTGTACAGTATGCAGTATGGCTTCATACTGAAAAATGTGGTGACCCCTGCTCTAGACAAATAATTGTGTCCTCAGAAAATGGGTAGGGCTTGCAGAGTGTTGACTTCATAGGCCTCTCCTTGGTTACCTGCAGCTGGTTGCTCATAGTTTCCACTTTGGTTGCTAGGGGTTTCCGCTTGTCCCACCCTTACTCCCGCTTGCTCGTTACTCAATGACCAGTCCAGGGTACTTGGGTTTTGTATTTTATTTTGGAACTTGGATGGGAGAAGGGATGAGTTGTATACTCCAACTGGAACTATTCACAATGGATAAGGACAACTCTCACTTGACCTCACCAGAATATTTGTGGAAGCATTCACACTGCTTTAACCACACAGCCATATATATGGAGGGATTAAGTCTTCTTGCTCTCTCTAGCAGCAGAATTGATGCACTACATTATCTTCAGGACACTCTCTAGGATCCCTTTTACTAACACCCATCCACTGACTCTTCTATCTGAAGGGGTGGCCCTCACTCGACAGGCCCCAAAGACACAGATCTGTACATACTGTAGGCAGAATCAGATCCTTCCTGGTGTCTCCCTGCCAGTTGGCTCTGCAGGACCTCTGGGTTCAGCTTCTCTCTCTCTCTAAGCCCCTGGGTTGACCACCTCCGTGCAGTAGAGGGCAGCTGCCCCCTCCCTCCTTAACTCTGTTCCCCGGCTCAACTAACTCTGAGCAGATGTGCTTGGGCTTTAAATACAGTATCCCAACATGCAATGCAGCACTTTTCCTCTGCCAATAGCCAGGACTGTAACAAAGTCTGTGCACTCATAGTTACATAGTAGCTAAGGTTGAATAAAGACAATAGTCCATCCAGTTCAACCTGTGTAGGTGCACATGTGTCGGTGTCTATAATTATTTCCCATATCCCTGTATGTTGTGTTCTTTAAGATGCACATTCAAGAGTCTCCTAAAAATATCCATACTCCCCGCAGCCACCACCAGTTGTTGAAGAGAGTTCCACATCCTTATTGCCCTGACAGTGAAAACCCCCCCTGCGCAGTTTAAGGTTATACCGCTTCTCCTCCAATCTCATTGTGTGTTCTCTTACACTCCTTGAGACTGAATAGTTTTTTTTTCTAATTCTGGAGATCGCCATTGAGGTATTTGTAAATCGCCATCATATCTCCTCTCTAGCGTCCTTTCTCTAGTGAGAATACATTTAGTGTTTGCAGTCATTCCTCGTAATTGAGGTCCTCCATTCCCCTTATTTGTTTTGTTGCCCTTTCTTTGGACTCTCTCCAGTTCCAGCACATCCCTTCTAGACCAGAACCGGACAGAATACTGCAGATTTGGTCTAACCAGAGTTTTATAAAGTGGCAGGATTATAGTTTTATCTCTGGAGTATATCCCTTTTTTTAGGCATGCTAATATTCTGCTGGCTTTGGTAGCCACAGCTTTCCATGTTATTGCTCAGTCTGTCTTTCACTAGGACCCCCAGATCTTTCTCCATCCTTCATTCCCCCAGAGGTTCTCCCCCTAGTGAGTAGATTGCATTTATGTTTTTTTGCCCCCAAGTGCATTACTTTACATTTCTCCAGATTAAACCTAATTTGCCATGTATTTGCCCATTCCATTATTTTGTTCAGGTCTTTCTGTAAAATTTCTATATCCTGATGTGAAGTTATTGCCCTGCTTAATTTTGAGTCGTCCACAAAAACCGAGATTGAGCTATTTATCCCATCCTCTATATAATTTATGAATAAATTGAACAGAATTAGTCCCAAGACAGAACCTTGGGGTACCCCACTTACCACTCCAGGCCAGTCTGAGTACACATTATTTATCACTACCCTTTGGACACGCTGGAACCATTTTTTTTACCTAAGAACAAACCTTATGGTCCACGCCTGCAGATCTCAGCTTGTAGGTTAAGCGCCTTATGTGGAACTTTATCGAATGCCTTTGCAAAATCCAGGTACACTAAATCCACAGGTCTCCCCCTGTCTAGATGGCAGCTCACTTACTCGTTTAAAGTGGATGTAAATCCAATGTCATCCTTTCTAAACTACTGCCATAGGGGTTATCTATAAGGATATACAGGCCTCCTGCATGTATCTTTACTGTCAAATGTCTCCCCTCTGTCTGTTAT
Source organism: Aquarana catesbeiana (assembly GCF_042186555.1). Taxonomy (NCBI): domain Eukaryota; kingdom Metazoa; phylum Chordata; class Amphibia; order Anura; family Ranidae; genus Aquarana; species Aquarana catesbeiana. The sequence goes on from NC_133328.1 coordinate 73,766,261, forward strand.
TAGACCCGAAAAACTGCAGATTCTGTGGGTGGGTCTGTTGTCTGGAGCTCGGTGGGTGGAGTCGTGATGTCAGTAGACTCCCCGCCCACCTCTACACTCCCCTTGTCAATATGCATTTTCTCCTGTGTATTTCTAACACTGAACTTCTGCTATGATCTCTAACATCCAGTGAAAAGACAGGAAAGTAACCACATGACTTCAGCATGCCAAATCATGCTGAGGTGTGGAACAGCCAATCCTTGCAGAGCTGCTGAAGAAAGGAGTGGGGGTGGGAATTAAAAAATAATGCATGTCTTAGGCTAGTGCACGAGATATGTAAATCACCTGTCACTCACAGCAAGGGGGAGGATTTGACAAAGTTTTTCTCTGTTTGTCAAGATTTATCTCAGTGAACAATAAAAGAGGATTGCTCAGAACTGGGTTAACTCTTTGTGGCAAGACTGGGCTCAAATGATAGGAAATCTTATACTCTACATTATGAAATAATAAAAAAAAAAATTTGGGGGTTTACATCCACTTTAATGTTAACAGATTGGTCTGGCATAGAACGACCTTTCGTAAACCCATGCTGATAACTACTTATGATACTTGTCAGCTCCCCTCCTCCTACTGTCCAATATGTCAAATATGCCTCCCTATTGGACCAGTGAAGGACAGTCAAACAAGCTGAGCTGCACCTGAGCACAATGAGCAGACCTAACCAATAGATCCTGCTTCCTGGTAGGCAGACAGCACTCTAAGTTTTACCTGACCATCTTCTTGGTAAGCAGAAAGATCAAAAACGATACTCTCGTCTAGTACCTACCTAGGAGGGTGCTACATAGGAACCCTTTCACACTCACAGCGACTGGGCGTTGGCGGTAAAGCGCCGCTATTTTTAGCAGCGTTTTATCGTTGTTTTAGCAGTGCTTTTCGCCCGCTAACGGGGCGCTTTTGACCTTTGCTAGCGGCCGAAAAAGGGTTAAATTGATTTCAATGGGCAGGGGCGCTTTAGGAGCAGTGTATACACCGCTCCTAAAGCGCCTCAAAGAAGCTGCCCGCGGGACTTTTTTTGGACATCCTGCCAGCGCACCGCTCCAGTGTGAAAGCACTCGGGTTTTCACATTGGAGTGACAGGAGAGGCACTTTACAGGCGCTATTTTTAGCGCTATATCGCCTGTAAAGCGCCTCAGTGTGAAAGGGGTCTAAGTGATCACATTCCCTCTGTTTTTAGCTGTATAAGGATCTCGGAGAGCTAGGGGAGGGAGAAACAGCAGCACAGTGAATGGCTGTGCTGGGAAGGCATGTCAGCACAAGTCTGATCACAGGAGGAGAGCAGGCTGAGTTCTCTGCACAGCCAGAAAACTGACCACGCAGTGCTCTCCTGCTTAGTGTGGTCAGTTTTTATTAGGAAAGCAAGGGAACTAGCAGGAACACCAGGGATTTCACACGAAGGAAGCAATACAAGATAACAGGATACTTTCCATACAAGTACATATTACAGCAGGCACATCACATCAGGAATATAAAGTGTTGGGTTGACATATTCCTTAAAATGACTGTATTTTGTGGATAACATTGAGAGAAGCTTGGACTGACTGCACAGAAAAATAAAACTTATTACAAGTAGGTTATTATGGCTCCATAGAAACAGGTTCTGGAGGCACCGGAGTGCCTCTTTAATTATCGGCAGAAAGCATGCTCCCAGCATTTAGCAATAATTATTTGTAAATCCAGCTGAACATATTATAGAGAAGAATGTTTCTGCTGAGATGCCCGATCAATACTGAAGTACAGTTTATTGATGACATGCTTTTCCTTGTGCCATGGCAACACTAGGCGCTCACAGCCCCGGGTCACTGCATGCTTCCCTCTTAGCGGGCGCTAGTGATGACTGATTCATTCCACAAATGCTGAGCTATTTTCTCATCTCTGAATAAATTCAATCTGAGATGCCATTAAAACTAATTAACAACCAAGTACAAGGAAGACTCATCGTTTTAAATGGTTGAAATGCACATGAAGGTTAGCAGAAATGCTTATTTGGGGTGCTTGTGAGATGTTACCCCCCCAAATCAGATTGCATGTACTAAGTTGAATGGCTCAGAACTCAGATTGGAGGTGTGTGGACAATACGCTGCTGTCCAAATGTTCTTTGTATTCTTATATGTAGGAACCTCCACCTAATCATGGATTGAGTTCCTGCAGAATCCATCAAAATTCATTTCATGGGGTCCCTGTTCGCACTACCCAACTCAACAAAGTCACTTTTTAGGCTGGGTTCACACCTATGCGAATTGGAAGTTGATTTCTCCGCATCCAATTCGCATGGTAGGAGATTGTGACCCGCTGTCTATGGAGCCGGTTCACATATCTCTGCTGCGGTGTGAATTTACACAGGGGTCTTGTGCGTCTTTTGGTCTGTTTCAGGTCCGAATTCAGCCCACAAATTCGGGCTGAAATCGGACCTGAAGCGGTGAATAGAGGCGCATCTGGACCCCTGCTGTGAGCCGCATGTGGTAATAGTGTGAACCCACAACAGTAAGATCAGTCTGTATATGCAGTAAAGCGTGTTTATGATACTCACTGTGTAATTTAAGGGGTTAATCCTCTACATTGTGTAAAAAGGCTGTTTGAGCCAGTCTTCTCTGATCCTCCCCTTCTTCCAAAGTCCCCAATCCATCTCTCGATAATACAGAGTCTTGCGGGCACTCTGCACATGCTCAGTTTGGTGCATATAGCGAGTTTTTATTTTTTGGGAGGGTGCATGTGATCAGCACAGGGCCAATCAGCACAGTCCAGACAGAAAGTCAGGGATCATGCAGCCTCATAAGACAGTCAGAGGAAAATTTTAAACTCCTCCTCCTACAAGCTTTAACCAGTACTCAGCTGGACACTGATAAAAGTCACAAGACTGCCATATACTGCTGATGAGAAAAGGTATTTAGTAGTTTATATTTACTAAAATAATTGCATTTCCATGTTCTGTGTACTGGAGTCTACAGGTGGGGGGGGGAAGGGGGGGGGGAGGGGTATTCTCAGCTAAGCACACCCTCCTGCCTTCATGCCTGAACTAAGGGTAGGTGGATTCCAGGAAGTACTGTAAATGCTACCTGAATCAATCTGCACTTAAGATGACTCCATCCAGAAATGCTAGGGGGGTGTTTTTCAAAGTGATTTCTCAACAAAATAAAGCATGGAGACATGGATGGATGGGGGAGTTTCCTTTTTTAAATATGAAAGCGGTTGTATTGCCCGCTTGGTCATTTTTACCTACAAGTAAGCCTATAATAAGGCATGCGCGCTAAAGGTCCAGCAGCTCATGCCAAAACTTGCCGGAACTTAGGACTTCCGCACGCATGACGTAATCGCGGCTTCAGCCACTCACAGCACCGGAGCCCATGAACCCGGAAGAAATGAAGAGGGAACATGTCAGTCCCCTCGGCGGTGACCGGGCGAGCTGGGGGCTAGCAGGCGCTGCCATGATGGATCTGAAATGACAGGTGCTCTTTAGATATAAGGACTTATTCTTGCTGGTAGTTAGAATCTTTAATATTTGCAAACAAAATGAAAGTTTCCTATTTAGAATAATAAGCTGTCAGGTTAGTAAAACAGCGATATCAGAACCGATTCAATCATACAGTTTGTAGTGTACATAGATTTACAAAACAATGGGATAAAGGAATATTCCTGAACTTTGTTTTATCTCATGGTTACTGTGAAAGAAATTGTGTGAATGCATCAATGCAGTGCATGTTATATCAGCTTACAGAGCTTGGATTCATTGAATGAGTTTATAAAAAATGTAAATATTGCATTATATGCAGCCTCATGCTACATAACTAAGCTCTATTTTGTGCTAAATAAACTAAATTATTAATGTATCTTAAATAGAAAACTATCTTTAGATACATTTTTATTCCAAAAGCATTTTATTTAAATAAATTTGATAAAAATCAAAAATATCCAATTTAAATAAAAAAAAAAATCTGATTTAAATTTAAAAAATCTGATTTTTTTTTTAATCATTTATTTATCCACCCTGCTCTTTCCTTCTGTAAGCATGCGTACATCTTCTCCCGGAGATGACATCGTCATGTAATACAGTTGATTTTTTAATGAATGCATATCTGATCTAAAAAGTGGACTTTTATATTTTCCTGGAGTTCTACTTTAAAGTGATACTTTTAATAGGCTGATCATTTAACTCTCTCCTAGATTGTAAAATCTAACGAGCAGGGTCCTCTGATTCCTCCTGTATTGAATTGTATTGTAACTGTACTGTCTGCCCCCATGTTGTAAAGCGCTACGCAAACTGTTGGCGCTACATACATCCTGTATAATAATAATAATTATATAGTAAATTGCCCGCTACAACTCCTATAGATGTAGTTTGGGTAAGGCACAACAAATCAGCGGACCTAACATCCCGAAGTGGAATTGGCATCTGACTTTTTTCGAAGTCTTCTTCGTCTTCAGTGGAGGAAATGTTCTGGTGCCTTGATTACATTCCGCCTCCTGGTGTTCAGCGATTGGATTGTGAATGCTGCATTCATTTATCCTGGCGAGACCTACGTCATTGCCAATCTACACGTTGTCTACATTATGCCATACGGTCGCAGTGCATTGAGAAGCTTCAGGTTCTCTTGGCATCAGAACCAAATCATCTGGGACTAAATTACACCCTGAAACACAGACCGGAGCAAAGTTTGATACTTTCCAGACATAAGATGATCTTGTCATATTTCTGACTTCCCTGCTTGGATCTTCAATGGAGACATTGCTGATTACTTTATCCTCCATGACACTAATTCAGTTACATTCCCCTGTGCATCAGCATTTCATTTCCAACACATACAATTACTACAACCATCTGCCATGAGCTCAAATCTAAAGTGCAGAATGAATTATTTCATTGTTATCACAAAAGCAGTGAGTGTGTTTTCTCAATGATGCTTGTTATCCCCCGAAGGCCAGCTATTCATAGTTCGAATCTTGGCAATTCAGCTAGAACTGGCCGAGATTTGAACCATGTGTGGGCAGGCTGAATATACCAAATTGATGAATCTATCAACTTGGGTACAACCAGCATGCCCGGTTTTACCTGCGATTATTGCTAGCAGCTACTCTAATTGCTAGCAATAATCACTGTCTTCTCCTGAGAGGGGGGGGGGGGCAGCTTCCCCTGTGCCCCCCCCCCTGGCGGGAGAAGACAATGGCCCAGCAGGTGGGTTTCCCACATCAACACTGTGTTGATGGGGGAATTGAGCAATTTTCTTTCCTGCAGCCTGAGGTTGCAGGAAAGAAATTTCCACTGTGTATGGCTGGCCTTATTGCAACCTAGTTTGTAGTAATAGACAGGTCCAACACTCTTAGAGCCCTTTCACACTGGGGCGGTTTGCAGGCGCTATTGCGCTAATAATAGCGCCTGCAAACCGACCCGAAAGTGCCGCTACTTTCATTCCAGTGTGAAAGCCCTGAGGGCTTTCACACTGGAGCGATGCGCTGGCAGGACGGTAAAAAAAGTCCTGCCAGCAGCATCTTCGGAGCGGTGAAGGAGCGGAGTGTATACCGCTCCTTCACCGCTCCTGCCCATTGAAATCAATGGGACGGCGCGACTATACAGCAGAGGCGCTTTGCGGTGGTTTTTAACCATTTCTCGGCCGCTAGCAGGGGGGTAAAACCGCCCCGCTAGCGGCCGCATACCGACGGTAAAGCGCCACTTACAATAGCGGCGCTTTACCGCCGCCGCCCGCCCCAGTGTGAAAGGGCTCTTAGGTTTTAGCCCTTAGGTTTTAGCAGAAAAAATAGGTCTCCACTACAGTGACCCCTAGTGTTGAAAAAAGGTTCAACGGTGCAATCAAACTTGTACATTTTGTCTCTGGTAGGCTAGGTTTAGATGTTGGTTAAAATGATGCATCTCCTTGTTCAGATCGCTTTTCAGAGGCATTTAACAGGCAGTGAGGAAGCGATATGGCCCCTCATCCCCTCTTGTTTTTACCCTGTAAATGCTCCGCCCACAGGGCTTAGTCATAGGGACCCCATGACTAAGCCCTGTGGGCAGGGTGAAACGCGTTGAAGGCATGTCCTGGGAGAAGTCAGGCTGAAGCTGCTTTCAGTGCAGCATTCCATCTTTCCTTCTCCACATATGTATATACAGTAGAGCTGCACGATTAATCGTCAAGAATCGTTATCGTGATTTTTTTTTATTTTCCCGTTGCGATCTTGACAAAAGTGTTTCACGATTCATTCTATTCAAAGAATTCTCTGCTCTTCTGAAGCCACAGCTGTCAAAAGAAAGGAAAAAAAAAATGGGCAGTCTGCCAAGAATCACAACATTCTTTAGCAGTGGAACCTAAGTATAAACATTGTAACAATTTGTCAAAGGAATAGACTTGTGTGTAAATGAGGAAAGTTTAACCACTTAAACACTAAAACTTTTTGTGACATTTGTTGGTTTCAAGTTAAAATCATTTTTTTTTTTTTTTGCTAGAAAATTACTTAGAACCCCCAAACGTTATATATATATTTTTTTTAGTAGAGACCCTAGAGAATAAAATGGTGGTTGTTGCAATATTTTATGTCACACTGTACTTGCGCAGAGGTCTTTCAAATGCAATTTTTTTGGAAACAATTACTTTAATGAATTAGTATAATGTGAAAGATTTTACATCGCGAGAATCGTGGGAGAATCGTGATCTTTCTATTCTAAGCAAAAAAATCGTGATTCTCATTTTGACCAGAATTGTGCAGCTCTAATATACAGCTGGGACGGCTATTCTAACGCCGGCACCTGCATCCAATGGGAGTCACCAGAGCATTAACGGATGATTGCTTGGACTGGCACCTGAAGCTTGTATGGTTCTAGGTTGGGTTTCCATTACATCATTTTGAATCCTATGTGAGCAGGCCTTCTGTTTTATTTTATTTTTAATCTCGGCACGGCCATAGTGCAACACTTAAACCTGAAACACGTTGGCATTTTCAGAACACCAGTTTTTCCAATTATGTAGATATCTAGGCCAGACCAAGTGGTTTCAGTCTCAGGATCTTGAATCCTCCAAGGCCATATCTGATTCACATGATTGGCTGCCTATTTGTAAAACGTGCCTCTATGGTCAAGACTGCTGCAAAGTCTTCTGGGGCTTGTAGTTTGATCAGTCGGTGATATAGGATGGCAACTTGTTTCTATTTTTTGAATTTTAGAAGCCATAAGTGAGAACAGCAGGGCAACTTTGGAATAAAAAGATCTTTCTAAATGTAACATTTTTGCACACCTAACAATATATCAAGATTGATTGTACAGCGTGCTTAGAGTTGTGCTTTTAGTTCTGAATTTTTTTTTTTTTTATTTGGCGGATTGTGTCTTTAAGATATCGTGGGGAATACATTTTATTTTCAATGTAGACAGCAATGCAATGATTGGTGTTCGCCTTTAAAATTGTTGAACTATCCCTTATCTAAGCTGCTTATGTTATTGAATTCTGTACAATTTATATAAAAAAAAAAAAAGACGTAATTCTGCTTCTATTTTGAGATGGCATTGTTCAGCGTTTTTTTTTGCGATGTGAGGGAAATCAAAGCAAAATGCCAGATTTTACTGTCGTTTATGATTTTGACGACAGCTAATCCTCTCATGAACAGTGAAATAATTAAAGGAAAATTGGGTCACTTTAGAGAATACTTAGCTTTATTCTCAAACCTTTTAGTTTTTTTTTCCCCATGGAAATGCTTAGAGACAGGACTGAATTGTACGATTGAAATGTAAAATTGAGTTTTTTCTTCTACCTCAGAGGGGAAAATACTACAGAGTTTAGAACAATGGATACTTTCTGCTCCATTCAATTCATTTTTTGTTCTTGTTCATGGTCGATTATGTGTATTAAAGCAGAACTAAATTCCCTCCCTTCGACATTAACTATTTTTAATCCTTATGCTGCTATTAGAAATAAATTGATATGAAGTTATATTACTGTATATTTAATTGTTTTAACATTTTATATTTTTTTTCACTTCTTTGTTTGCTTTCTGGTTTCTGGCCTAGGCTAACATGATGTCATACATCCCAAGAGTCTTCATGGGCCTATTTTCTTTTATCTGAATGAGGGTAGGAGGAGCTTTGCCAGCTAAGCACACCCTCCTGCCTGCATGCTTAAAGTGGGGTTCCACCCAAAAAAACAAAAATACATGAAAAATCCTAAAAAAAAACAAAAAAAATTTGGATATTTTTTTTTTTTTCTCACCTCTAAATGCCTGTTGCTAGGGGGTCCCTCGTAGTCTGCCCCTTACAGTGCCTGGGCTGGTGACATCACTTCCCCCCAGGCACAGGAAGGGCTCCGCTCTGCTCCCTCCCTCCTATCAATCATCTGGGACCCATTACAGGTCCCAGGTGACTGATCGGCCAATCACGGCGCGCGGCGCCGCTCGCGCATGCACAGTGGGTGCCAGGCTGTGAAGCCACAGCCCGGCGCCCACAGTTGCAATGCCGGCGCCGCTGAACGGAGGGGGAGACGAGCGGGGCTTCGATCCCCCGCATCGCTGGACCCAGGGACAGGTAAGTGTCCAATTAAAGCAGCTGCAGTATTTGTAGCTGCTGACTTTTAATTTTTTTTTTTTTACATGACCCCCTGGGTAGAACTCCTCTTTAAGGTAAGGGCAGATGAATTCCAGTAAATTATTGCTGCATGAATTACCTGCCCTTGCTCAGGATGACCGCAGCTAGAAATGTTAGAGGGATATTTTCAAAGTGATTTCTCAAAAAAATAAAGCATGGAGACATGGATGGTTGGGTGAATTTGCTTTGTATATTCCAAATTAATTAAAAAGGGGTTTCAGTTTGTGGTGCTCAGATACAGTTTAGTTCTGTATTAAAGGGGAGTTCCGCCTAATTTTTTTTATTTTTTTAAGTGAGCAGCTACAAATACTGCAGCTGCTGACTTTTAAAATAAGGACACTAACCTGTCCAGGGCGCCCGCGATGTCGGCACCCGAAGCCGATCTGTCCCTCGGCTGTGGGGTGCTGCCGCCGCCATCCTCGGTAAGGGAATCAAGAAGTGAAGCCTTGCCGCTTCACTTCCTGGTTCCCTACTGCGCATGCACGACTCGCGCTGCGCTATCCCACTGGTCCCTGCTGTTTTCTGGGACCCGTGTGTCTCCCAGAATATAGCTGGGAGGGGGAGTGGCGTAGATACCCGCGTGTGGCTCGGGTATCTATGCCCGGAAGTGGGAGCAAAATACCTGTATTAGACAGGTATCTGCTCCCCCCTTCCCCCTGAAAGGTGCCAAATGTGACACCTCAGGGGGGGAGGAACCGGAAAAGCTGAAGTTCCATTTTTGGGTGGAACTCCGCTTTAAGACTTCTTTTAGGGGTAAAAGCAGCTTTTTTTTAAGCTAAAGTACAATTAATGTGTAGCACCATGATGTTTAGGCAGGGTTTCTATTAAATTTATTTGCCAAGTGATAGTTGACTTGGCCAACTGTTAGGAGGTCAATTGATTTCACCCTATTTCTGGAATTGCTGCAATTCTCTCTTCTGACGCAAGTTTTGGCCGGGTATCTGGTGACATTAGATAAGTCAAGGGCATTGCAAAGACAGATTAGGAATGAATGGGGTCTCTCAGCCAATGGGCAGGGATTTTCTTGGGTCCCTTGGCCTGCTGGGAGAACCTATTTATTTGGGTGGAGTCAGATGATCGAGGTTCTGTGCCACCTGGACGGCTGTCTGGGTGGACACGTATCATATTTCCCTGGGCTGCTAGGCCAGAAACCTAAGGCCTATCCTGGGGACATCTGGCTGCTAGGCTATCCGAGAGCCTATCCAGAAGTAGTGCAGGGTTAGGACTGCGGACTTGTAGTCCAACCAGAAGTAACAGCTCCGCCGGCCAGGGAACCAGTCGTGGTCAGAGGTAGAGGGGAAGCTGTTGCCACAAAGGGGCCATGCACCTTGTTACCGGAGACCATTGTGAGTAAGCTGGGGCCAGTACCAGAGCAGACTTCTCGCCAGCTGGAGACAGTGAAGAACTGGGAATACTTCAGCAAGTGCCAAGTCAAGGACCCAGTGGGACAGCAGAGGTGACGCTTGAGGAGCATCAGTGAGTGCCAAGCAAGGGACCTAGCGGGTCTGCAGGGGGGAAGCTTGAGGGGTATCTTTGAGTGCCAAGCCAGGGACCCAGAAGTGAAGCGGGGGTGACGCTTGAGGAAGATACTGAGTGCTACAGTGAAAGAGCTTAGGGGATCCAGTGGCTAGTGGATCTGAAGTCTAGTGAGAGAGACTGGAAGCTCGTTGAGTGAAGAACCCACAGTGAGTGAGTGTGGGGTAAAGAGAACTGTTCGTGTTGCAGATAGTTGAATACCTTTATCATTAGTAACAGCTACAAGATTGTTGCCATAGGAGACAGCGGTCCTACCTATACAGACGTGGCATCCGGCTGGAGGCCTTTCCCTGTATAGCTGTCTACCTATAGAAGTCTTGGAGTCTGCCAATTAACATTGCATCTACCTAAGGGTGTCCTGGCCCTAACCCTCTCTCCCACAGTTCTGTTTAAGAGACATTAAATCTCTTTGCATTCAAAAAGTGTCTGGTGCCTCTGTCACAGGACTAGAAGTTTTCTTTCTGCATTCTCTATAAAATGAACATGTTGGGATAGCATTGGAGAACTGCCATTGATAACTTATTTTTTTGAAGTCGTGGTTCGTCTTCCTAAAGCTTTCTTCACTACGGAGTGAGCTGTTGCCCCGGAACAAGACTTCTCATCTTGTTTTGGGACACTGATCACTGAGTAGTGAAAGGTGGTTCAGGAAGACAGCCCTGGAATTTCTATTGTAACAAAATTGTTTTAAGGTAAATAAAAAAATATCCTTTACAAAGCATAAAGACTTGCTTATAATAGCTATAGCTGGGATTCCAAGTCGGAACCAGAAGTCAGGACCATGGATCTCACCACCATGGTACCTCAGAAATGTAAGATGTTGGGGCTGGTTGGTGCCTGGCCAAAACTGACTACTTGGGTCTGGGAGGACTGATGCTTTTCCTACATACACTTTCATGCTGCTTTGTGAGGACCAGACTGGTAGGCAATCATAAGTTAAATTGCATTTTCCTGATCCTTTAATATCTGGGTAGAAATGTGTTGGTCTCCAGTTTTAGAATGCACAATTCATAGACCGATCTATTAAACTTAAAATGGAATTTCACTCAAAAGTGAAAGTTTCCACTATTATAATCTCCTCCCTCCATGTTAAAAAAAATAAAAAAAGTAAACCTAAATGGCTGTACACTGGGGCTGAATATCAGGCGGCATCGTCCGGTTCAATTGAAACTGGCTGACATTCGGCCCGTGTGTACGACAGCCAATCCAACGGAAGCTGGTCGCTTGGCCAGCTTTTTTCTAAGGAGCCTGACCGAAAAAGTTCTGTTGATTTGTATCTGATCAGCGCTGTCAGCCGCCATGTCTAGTGTGGGAAACCAGCTGTGATCCCTTGCCGCTTCACACTCCGATGTGCTTTTTGAATGGTTTTGCAGCCTTCTAGGGCCTGTAATGTGCCCCAGAAGGCTGTGGGCAAAGAGAGGGCCTGATTGTCTAGTTGATTGAAGTTGAAGTGGGATAGGGCACCTTTCAAAACTAGCAACCCGCTCCCCCCCCATCCAAAAAAAGTGCCCAAAAGTAAAAGGGGGGGGGGGGGAGGAGGAGGCGGAAAGCAGAACTTTCTTTTTTGGGTGACGTTCTGCTTTAAGGTAACCTTTTTTTCTGATACTACCAACACTCATGGTCACCTATGGATTAACTTTAATTATTGTATGTGTGTTTTAATATGTAGCTAGCAACTGCCTACTCATTCTTTGGTTGAATGTTGTTTAGATTGATATATTGATTGATGTAGCCTAATCGTTACTATATTGCATTTAATTACAGCATTTGACTAATTCATATGGGGGTTTATCACCAAGGAAAAAAACCTCTAGTCATATGGTAATTACAGACAAATACGCTCTTGCCACACACAACAGCAATTAAATGCAATCCAGAAATTATTTTGAGAAAACACATCAGGTGGATTAGTCGCATGTTTGAAAACACATGACTTTGAGTCATCCTTGTGTTGGTGTACAGTGTGAATGTTGTGTGCCACTGCAGTGTGATGAAATGCTGAGGCTGCGTATGATGGCACACAAGTGTTCTGTCATAGTATGAGAGGGGCACAATTCCATTTTGGTAGGCCCCACGGGTAGTTATGGCTTTGTGTCTCTGCCCCTCCCACTGGCCCATCACATTGGGTTCACTCACTCAAAACTGAGAGGGGGGTCACCACCATGTGGTCTTGTTGTGACCATGGCATTATACAATCCAGGGGTCATAACTCACTGTCTATGTCCCTGAAGGAAATTAGAAATTAACACATAAAAAGCCTACATCCGTCAAAATAAAAAAAAAAAAAAATATATATATATATATGTACTCCGTAACTCTCTGCAATACATTTTTTATCCATTTAAAAATGCTACAATTGCAGAGGAATACCTGTTAATCTAATTCTCCCTTTTCCTATGAATCCCAACCCTTATTTAGGATCACCTTTCAGAGGCTACTGACAGGCGATGAGGAAGCGATGTGACGCCTCTTCACCACCTTTTTTAACCCCATTTTTGTCAACAAACGTGACACAAGTGTGTGCACCGTTTGCGTGGCTTCATGCAAGGTAAACTTTGCCGCAGGCTCCAAGCATCACAGCAGAGGCATGTAAACACCCCCATCTGCTGCCAATTGCAACTTGATTGTGGGGGGCACGGTTGGTGAGTGGCAAAATTGTGCATTTTTGCCGCTTCTCAACCACACCTCTAAATCAGGTCTTAAACCCACCACCTTGGTCTTCCAATTTGACCTCATGTGACAGCACTAGGCCGATCACAAGCATGGTCACATAGGAGAGGACTAGGTAGTTCTCCTCACTCTTGGTAGCTGAATGGAATGCCATGGAAGCAGCGCTGCTGATAAGGTCCTGTTGTACTGGGCCCAGACCTCACCAGCCAAACAGGGGGGACCAGGGAAACGTTATTGTTCATTTCCTAAATGAAGAAATGGAGTTTACTACCCCCCCCCCCCCAAAAAAAGTGCCCAAAAGTAAAACGGGGGGAAGGCGGAAAGCAGAACTTTCTTTTTTGGGTGAAGTTCTGCTTTAAGGTAACCTTTTTTCTGATACTACTAAGGATGAGCTCCGGCGTGTTCGCACACTCCACGTGCAGAGCCCGTCAGGAGGTTGGCGCAGCGCTGCGCTAATCAGAGGCAGTGAGACATTTCCCGATCTCTGCAGCTGCACATCGGGAAAATGTCTCACTGCCTGTGATTAGCGCAGCGCCGTGCCGACTTCCTGGCGGGCTCTGCACGTGGAGTGTGCGAACACGCCGGAGCTCATCCCTAGATACTACCAACACTCATGGTCACCTATGGATTAACTACTGTATGTGTGTTTTAATTTGTAGCTAGCAACTGCCTACTCATTCTTTGGTTGAATGTTGTTTAGATTGATATATTGATTGATGTAGCCTAATCGTTATTATATTGTATTTAATTACAGCATTTGACTAATTCATATGGGGGTTTATCACCAAGAAAAAAAACGTCTAGTCACCTATTTACCAGGGCTTAAATTACATTTCCCTGGGCCCCAACAGTTCAACAGCGATGTCCAGGAAGTAGGGCTTTTTTCCATTTTCAGGGTGTATGGGGTAAAGTCAGTGTCGCTGTTTTGCTGCATCCCAGGAGGGCGGGTGGGGTGTAGACGTGGTTGGGGGGGCCCAGTCAGGATGGCTGTACAGGGCCACATCATTTCTATCAGCAGCCCTGCATGGAAGTTAGGAGAAGCAAGTATATGTTGCTGGGGAAGGCGCAGTGTCTGCGGACTTTGATGTTCTTCCTATTTTCCTGGGAGAGAGCCGGCCTGGAATGTTTAAGATATCTCTGTGTTGTGGTTACCATTCTTGACTTTTGATACTGGGGTCCTGTGCAATATTTGCATGGAGTTTGTATGATTACCATAGTTATGTGGGTTTCTTCCATGTGTTCTGGTTTCTTTCACTGGGAATTCAGGAATCCTGCCTTCACTTGTTACATATGTACTTCAGTTGAGCCAATGGCTTTGAAAGCATCAGCATCACAGACAGGGTTATATTTATTAAAGCTGGAGAGTGAAAAATCTGGTGCAGCTCTGCATAGAAACCAATCGGCTTCCAGGTTTTATTGCCAAAGCTTAATTGAACAAGCTAAAGTTTGAAGCTGATTGGCTACCATGCACAACTGTACCCGATTCTGAGTGCTCCAGTATTAGTAAATCTCCCCCCACAGAGACTTGCATTTGCAGAGTAATTAGATCTGTTCTCATCTATCTATCTAGATTTTTGTGCACTTCTATTCCCACGTTTGAATAACCTACATGTAGATGCCACAAGGTTTGATCTGTGGCCGGCAAAGCATGCTGGGAAATGCGGCCTAGTCTTGCGGTATGATAGCCCCCTGTCTAGCGACTCCAGTGCGTGGTCTCTACAAGGATGTGCCGGCTTTGTGTGGGTAGTTGAATCTGCCACGACAGCACGAAATATCTGTGAATAATGACCCTGTACAATCAGACGGCAAATGTTCTTTTTTGTGTTTGCATTTCCCTGCATACAGATCTAGGTGAGCAGATGGGGAATTTGAATTTCCTTGAATATTTCTCTATCGCTCCAGATTTCTGCCATGACAACCACTATCATTGTCGATGGTCTCAAACTCTGCAGATCCCTTTCTTGTTGTAAAAACAACATTGGGCAGAGATTTTTCTGTCTACTTAGTGGTGTTCATTCACAGCAACAAATTTCAGTTTTTGTATTGTCATCAACAAGGACGACACTGAAGGAAATTTGTATATCCGCTAAATACTAAATACTGGGTTCACACTGGTATGGTCTGTTGCGTTATATTGAAGTGCATAGCGTTAGGGCCAGTTCATACCAGAATGCAGTGTAGGAATTGTGCATTGCATGCACTTTTTTCTGCACCATGTTTAAATGCACTGCCTTTGTGATCTCCGTACAATTGCAGTGCGTTTGCGGGATCAAATTGCGCGGTACCGCAGTGCCATACAATTCGGTCCACAACATTTTTAAAAGTAGTGCAAGCACTACTTCTTGCACAGTCCAGTGGGTTCCGCAGCCCAAAGGTTTTTCAAAATGCACCGCACGGTGTGAACTGGCCTTAAGACAGCCCATTCAAATGAACTGAAAGCACAGTGGTCTAGTGGTCAGCAGTCCTGGGTTCAAATCCCAATCACGACACCTGATGGGGTTTGCGTGTTCTCCTGTCTAAATTGGTTCTAGTATGCATGTGAGGTAGGGTAGGCATTGTAAGCTCCTGTGAATGTACAATAAGGCTCTGTTTCCACTAGTGCGACTTTTCATGCGACTTGGGACTGAAAAGTCGCATGACAAATTGTTTCCCATGATTTCCAATGAGTACCGTTCATATCTGTGCGACTTCAAGTCGCAGCGACTTCAAAGTAGTCCCTGCACTACTTTGGTCCCACTTTGATGCGACTTGAGGTCCATAGATACAGGCATTGCTTCAAATCGCGGTAAAAAGTCACGGTAAAATCGCGGTAAAAAATCGCGGCAAAATCGCGCGACTTTGGGGACGCACTAGTGGAAACATAGCCTAAAAGTAGAGCCCCTGTACCAAATGTTGCACCATTTTTGGCAACGCAGCACAACACAACACACTGTGCACATTGTGGTGAACTGCATTGCCTTAGTGCAGTGGTCTCCAAACTGCAGCCTGGGGTCCTGGCTGCAGTGCCTTGTTTACCCTTTTTCAGCCCTTTTAGTACTTTTCCTCCCACTAACACCAACAATGGCGCATAAATCCAGATACTGACGTCATCGGGGCACTATTTTCCCCACTGACACCAGCAACAGGGCACTATTCCTCCCACTGACACCAACTATGGGGCACTATATCTCCCACTGACTTAAATAATGGGGCACCCTACCTCCCACTGACACCCACAATGGGGTACTATACCTTACACTGACACCAACAATGGGGCACTATACCTCCCACTGACACCAACAGTGGGGCACTATACCTCCCACTGACACCAACAATGGGGCACTATACCTCCCACTGACACCAACAATGGGGCACTATACCTCCCACTGACACCAACAATGGGGCACTATACCTCCCACTGACACCAACAATGGGGCACTATACCTCTCACTGACACCAACAATGGGGCACTATACCTCCCACTGACACCAACAATGGGGTATTATACCTGTAGGTCTACAGTTGAGCATAGACCGCTTGAGAACAAAAGACACTATGGGGGGGGGGGGATTTACTAAAACTGGTGCACACAGAATCCGTTCAATTAAGCTTGGACAATAAGTCCTTGCTCACACTGCTGCGTCTTTAAAGTCAAGCGACTTTGAATCCGACATCCCTGCGCGACATCATCGCGGCTTGCATACGACTTCTTTAACAGAAGTCCACGCAAGTCATGTTAAATGTGCCCCAAAGTAGTGCAGGAACTTTTTTCTAAGTTGGAGCGACTTGAGTAGCACTGATTAGAATGGTTCCATTGCCGTTAATGGGGCGCGACTTGTCATGCGACTTTGAACTCTCAAGTTGCATGACAAGTCGCGGCAGTGTAAACCGGGGCTAAAACCTAGAAGCTGATTGGTTACTATGCACCAGCTTTAGTAGATCTCCCCTTATGTGTCTATTTTTCTTTTATTTAGGCAGTCGTTCACCACAGTCCCTGATATTCAGGCAACCACTAGAGAAAAGTGTTAACGAAAAGTCTTGTGTTTAAATAATGTAAAGGTTGAAACACGTTATAGCTCCCCTTTAAACTTTACACTTTAGACATATAATGCCACATAAAGGCCATGATAGATGAGCAACACATTGCTGCTACCAAGGACACAACTGCGTCTTCTGTGTTCCTGACCTTCGTTCCTGAACACATAGTGCCCTAAACGCCCTCAAGCCTCTCCATCCACGGCCTGACATAGACTTTGCCGTGCTGCAGGCAGGTTGGACAATGCACCTGTTCCTCCCAGCTGCTCTAAAAGCCCAGTAGGGACGCACTGCACCTAGTGTGCACCATAACAGTGGGAATTCATCCTACTTTCACACTGGGGCGGGCGTCTGCGGTAAAGCGGCGCTATTTTTAGCCGTCGTTTTAGTGGTTTTAACCCCCGCTAGCGGTCGAAAAAGGGTTAAAATCGCCTGCAAATCGCCGGCGGTTTGGTGGCGCTGCCCCATTGTTTTCAATGGGCAGGGGCGCTTTAGGAGCGGTGTATACACCACTCCTACAGCGCTGCAAAGATGCGGCTTGCAGGACTTTTTTTTACTATCCTGCAAGTGCACCGCTCCAATGTGAGAGCCCTGGGGCTTTCACACTGGAGAGACAAGAGAGGCTCTTTACAGGCGCTTTGCAGGCGTTTTTTTTTAGCGTGGTAGTGTCTATAAAGCGCCTCAGTGTGAAAGTAGCTTTAATCATAAGGAGATAATGATCTTGTTAAGATGAATACTCAGTAAAGAAGGGGCAGCACAATGGCTTATTGGTTTTTCGCTTATGCTTGGGCAGTGGAGTCCTTAGTTTAAATCTCGAGCAGGATACTGTCTGCATTGATTTGTATGTTCTCTCTGTGCTTTTGTGGGTGTCCTCCCATGGTCCAAAGACATGCTGGTAGTTCCAGTCTAAATTGGCCTTAGGCTCCTTTTCATACGGGCGATCCGATCAAGTTCGCCTGTCAGTTTTTCAGGCGGACCTGATCGAACCCTCCAGTTTCTTCTGTGGAGCAATGGATGTCAGCGGACACTTGTCCACTGACACCCACCGCCATCCAATCCAAGCCTGTCCACCAAAAACAGACAGGTGAGGGACCTCTTCCCCATCCGTCTAGCGCAAGGGTCTTCAAACTATGGCCCTCCAGTTGTTCAAGAACTACAATTCCCATCATGCCTAGCCATGTCTGTGAATATCAGAGTTTTACAATGCCTCATGGGATGTGTAGTTCCGCAACAGCTGGAGGACCGTAGTTTGAGGATCCTCTAGCGCAACGGATGGCATCGGATGAAAACAGACAGGCGGTCCGTTTCCATCTGATTGCCCCATAGACGAGGCACGGACCTATCATCCACCTGCTCAGTGGGGATCAGTGGAGAGATCCTGCTTCACGAAGGCGCCCGTGTGAAAGGGGCCATAGTATGTGTGTACAAATTTGTTGTGCTCATGTGTTATCATATTCTGCATGCCAATCTCAAACCAGAGCAATTGGAGAAGGAAAGACTTGGTGGCCTACCTTAAAAAAAAAAAAAATGACCAAGAAATGTCTATGGAAAAAGGCTTTCAAGTGTATCAGACATGGCAACCAGAGAACTGGTCCATGGAATTGCTGATAGTTGGATACAACTGAACTGATATATACTCCATGAAGAAAGATTATATCTTATTCCCCATACACTGCATTCCTGCAAACCTTCTTCAGATGTTCCCCATGGTCACCTAGGCCCTTGCTGGTAAGCAGCATCTCCTTTATCTCTTTCATAGCCTCTCCTTGACTCCCATTGACTGTGGTCCGCTGATGAAAACGTGTTCAGGAATTATTAACTGGCAGGATTCCCTAAAAGTAGAATGCCATTACATAATAAAGACTGTGGCTCTTCAGGGAAGCTACAGGTCACAGAAAAGCCTTGGAAGGCGTCCAGCTAGGCTGTCCTGACGTAACATAATTTGTCTCTTGGATTGTGTAGATTTGTAGCACGATGTACATTCTTATTCCAGGACCAAGGGCACAGTGCTATGGATCAATGTCAGGAAACAATGCAGCCAGGAATAAGAATTAGAAGCAGTAGTCTTGTAGTGAAGGGACACTTTCATAATAAACCTTTTCAGACTAGTGTTTCTCTAATCTATTTTGTTGCAAATTGGTATTTCAGTGTCTGCTATCTCCACACCGTGTATGTAATCCAAACAATCAACTTCTCTTATTTGCTCCCTTTTGGATTGTTATATATACAGTTTAACCTTTTTTGCTGCCAGAGGCGTTTTTTCTTTTTTTGCACATATTTTAAAGAACATTTTAAGCCTGAAAATTATTTAAAACTCCCAAATATATTATTTATTTTATGAAAGCCGACACCCTGGAGAGCAAAATGGTATTAGTTCCTATTGTTTATGTTGCACTGTGATATCAAGCGCAACATTTCAATAAAATCCACTAAAGTTAAAGTAATACTGAAGTCTCGTTTTTTTTTTTGTTAAAAAAAATGTCATACTTACCTTCTCTGTGCAGTGGTTTTGCATAGAGCAGCCCAGATCCTCCTCTTCTTGGGTCCCTCGCCAGCGCTTCTTGCCCCTCTCTCCTGCCGAGTGCCCCCACAGCTCTCTTCATCTCTTTACATGGGAGTGGGTAGGGAATTAGTAGTTTACAGAAGAAAGTTTTGCCTGTAAAGTCGCTTCAATATAGATGGAGATCCGACTCGGAGGCAACTTTCATTGAAATCTATGGGTACAAGTTGCCTAGAAGTCGCCTTGAAGTAGTACAGGAACCTTTTCTGAAGTCGGAGCAACTTCAGTAGTGTACATTCACTTCAATGGAATTTCTTATGTCCAGCGATTTAGGGCAACTTGAGGTCTGACAAGTCGGATCCCAAGTCGCTGTAGTGTGAACCGGCTCTTAAGATTGTCTCACAGGAAGTGACAAGGACACTGTCTTTCTGGCAAGATTAACAGGTGTTTTCAGTCCTTTCTGAAAATGTTGCTAGTGTGAAAAACTGTAATGAATGTAGCCACCAAGTCTAAGGACTGATAGACTGCAATGGCAGGTTTAGTTTAACAAATCAACTCAAAGACTATGCAAAGCATAGAAAACCATTAAACTGGCTAGCAAACCGACAGTAAATATATCATTATTTAAAGGAATTCTTAACCCAATGGCAAAAATTGCATACACTATATTACCAAAAGTATTGGCACACCTGCCTTTACACGCACATGAAATTTAATGGCATCCCAGTCTTAGTCCTTAGGGTTCAATATTGAGTTGGCTATAACAGCTTCAAATCCTCTGGGAAGGCTGTCCACAAGGTTTAGGAGTGTGTCTATGGGAATGTTTGACTATTCTTCCAGAAGTGCATTTGTGAGGTCAGGCACTGATGTTGGATGAGAAGGCTTGGCTCGCAGTCTTCACTTCATCCCAAAGGATGGAGGGGGAAAGACAGACTTTAGTTAAGAGAAACCAGTAGAAGTCTTCCAAAATACCCAAACCCCTTTACTGCCAGGTCCTCTGTAATGATTAACCTTGAACCTTCACCATCTGCTTGGAACTTTAGGTCCTAGTTAACCGCCTGTTTACCAGCTCCTCTTGTAGTGCTGCAGCTGTGGTCTCCATTGTGCACTCCCGACCTAATTAGTGGACTTGAAAAGCAAGGCTTGAGCTTCAAGTAGGGTTGTCACCTCATCCCTTCAAAACCAAACACATATGAATTACATATGGCTGTTTAAGGTAATAATGAAACTCACTTGGTGCCTTATCTGCATTAAATTAACCTCAAAAACTGTGTAATTCATATGTGTTCGGGTTTAAAGGGATGAGTTGGCAACCCTAGCTTCAAGTCTGCATATGATCACCAAGTTTGTCTGTTTGCCCATGCTTTGGTTAGAAGTCTGTCCCTGAATTGTCTGGCTGTCCATGCCTTGGATTACTTGTGTGCATTGTTTGGCCTGCATGTGTACTCAACCTGTCTGTGCTTTTCCTGTTCATTGACCTGCTTTTGTCAGCCATTGCTCCATTTACCTCTCCAAAACCAGGATTCAGTTTAAGAACGGTCTGCACTTGTTTTGACCATCAGTCTTCTTTCTCTACCACTGTCTGCTGTTTCACTGACTATCTGTCTGGGGACTCGGATAACTACAGCATTTCTCAAGTCTGGTTTCGACTACTAGCCCTGAAAACACAATGGTTCCACCAAACTCTAAGACAACCTTGAAGTAAAATAGGCAGTAGCCATGATGGTTGACTTCTGATCTGGACAACTTTTTCTTTGGCCATTTTTATGTCCATTCCTACTTTTACAGGCGCTATGCAGGCGTTTTTTCTTAGTTCTGGTGCTCGGCCTGGTAAATAAAGGGCAAGTGTACAGAGGACTGAGAGGGTCTTGTATAAGATTCCCAGCTGAACAGACCTACAATAATGTCATATCTTTCACTCCAAAGAGACCACCCAAACATGCAGCAATGCATATGTTGGCATCTATGTAATCATCCTCAGAATTGAAGGCCGCTATAGTACGCATATTTGCCCTCTTCAGTAGAGTAAAGCACCACATCCTTCTTGCTACTTCTGCTCTTTCATACTATAGTGTCACTGCTCTACACCTACATGACATACACACATAACAGCTGTATTAAGGGAAGCATATAATATACCATAGGAATGTATTTAGCTTTAAAGTGGGAGTAAACCAGGGCATTTAAAAAAAAAAAAAAAAACCCTAGCAAGACAATGGTATAATGTGCTAGTATGCATTGCATGTTAGCCTATTATGAAATACTTACCTTAGAACAAAGCCCCCTAGCTGTGCGGTGTCACCACTGACTTCTGCCTTCCATCTACTTCCGGTCTTCCTTCCGGGTTCGCTGGCTCCGGTTCCTTAAATGGCTGAGCCGCGATGACGTAACTCCCGCGCATGCGCATGGGAGTCACAGTTTATGACACTGTAGGGACGGCATGGGTATGCTTTCTCTTCAGAGCGCATGCATCGGTGACGTCATTCAGTGTGAATGTCTCCTAAACACCGAAAGATTAAGAGATATTCACTGTAGCTACAGGTAAGGCTTATCTGCGGGAACAAGTTCAGAAACTGAGTTTACTACTGCTTTAACCGGCTCATGCAGATATACTGCAGCAGAATGGCTCTCCTGGGCAAAATCCTGTATATACGCTTTGCCCAGGAGAGCCACCAGAGGGAGCACGAGCACCACTGGAGGCACGTCCGCTGCACGGTGGGGGACCCGATGCGCGTGGCCAGCGGGCGCGATCGCGTGCACAAGAGCCAGCACAGGGATTTGTGTGTGTAAACACACAAATTCCTGTGCTGTCAGAAGAGAGGAGACAGATCGTTGTTCCTACAAGGTAGGAACAGCGATCTGTCATCTCTCCTAGTTAGTCCCATCCCCACACAGTAAGGGATCACACAGTTAACCCCTTGATCGCCCCCTAGTGTTAACCCCTTCCCTGTCAGTGATATTTATACAGTAATCAGTGCAAAAATGTGTCAAAAGTCTCCGATCTGTCCATCGCGATGTCGAAATACCGCTAAAAATAGCAGATCACCGACATTACTAGTAAAAAATAAATAAATAAAAACGCTATAAAAATGCCATAAATCTTTCCCACCGTTTGTAGACGCTATAACTTTTGCGCAAACCAATCAATATACGCTTATTGCGATTTTTTTTTTTTTTTTTACCAAAAATATGTAGAAGAATACATATTGGCCTAAACTGATGAAGACATTTTTTTTTTAATTTGGGGGATATTTATTATAGCAAAAAGTTAAAAATATTTTTTTTATTTTTCATTATTGTCACTCATTTTTTGTTTATAGCGCAAAAAATAAAAAACGCAGAGGTGATCAAATACCACCAAAAAAAAGCTCTATTTGTGGGAAAAAAAGGAAGCAAGTTTTGTTTGGGTACAGCATTGCATGACCGTGCAATTGTCAGTTATATCGACGCAGTGCCAAATTGTAAAAAGTGCTCTGGTCAGGAAGGGGGTAAAATCTTCCGGGGCTGAAGTGGTTAAAAAAAAAAAAAAAAAGTAAGATCCTAATCATACACTGTGTTCCATATCCTTTAACAATACGTCACATATGCATTTTAGAAGCAAACCACAGATGTCTGTACACTGACCCTTATGTATGATTCCATTAAACTAGCAGGGGGCCCATGAACTGAAAACAGCCCTGGGCCCAAGGTACAATTAATCCCCTGCTGGGGAGAAATAACATTATGGATAACTGTAATTGCTGTGCTGCTGGTTTGTACCAAGTGTTCACAGAATCCAAGTAAGGAAGCAATGTGGTATCCTTGCTATATATTATTGTATGGAATGTATGTATGGGATTGTATATTGTACCGTAGTTTCTAAGACAGGTACTGTTCTATTACAGTTAATCAAACAACAACAAAGAAAAATTCCCAGCTCAATTTACCAGCCAGCCTTCAACAAACCGAATTGTCCTGTCTAACAGTTAACGTTAAAAACAGGGGTTTAGTTTGCACACATTTGCAAATACAGTGCCTTGCAAAAGTATTCACCCCCCTTGGCTTTTTACCTATTTTGTTACATTACAGCCTTTAGTTCAATGTTTTTTTAATCTGAATTATATGTGATGGATCAGAACACAATAGTCTAAGTTGGTGAAGTAAAATTAGAAAAATATATACATAAAACAATTTTTCAGAAATCACCCCCTTTGTTATAAAGCCCATAAAAATCTCTGGTGCAATCAATTCCCTTCAGAAGTCACATAATTAGTGAAATGATGTCCACCGGTGTACAATCTAAGTGTCACATGATCTGTTATAACATATACACGCCTTTTTGAAAGACCCCAGAGGCTGCAACACCTAAGCAAGAGGCACCACTAACCAAACACTGCCATGAAGACCAAGGAGCTCTCCAAACAAGTAAGGGACAGTGTTGTTGAGAAATACAAATCAGGGTTAGGTTATAAAAAAAGATCCAAATCTTTGATGATCCCTAGGAGCACCATCATATCTATCATAACCAAATGGATAGAACATGGCACAACAGCAAACCTGCCAAGAAATGGCCGCACACCAAAACTCACGGACCGGACAAGGAGGGCATTAATCAGAGAGGCAGCACAGAGACCTAAGGTAACTCTGGAGGAGCTTCAGAGTTCCACAGCAGAGACTGGAGTATCTGTACATAGGACAACAATAAGCTGTACGCCATAGAGTTGGGCTTTATGGCAGAGTGGCCAGAAGAAAGCCATTACTTTCAGCAAAAAACAAAATGGCACGTTCTGAGTTTGTGAAAAGGCATGTGGGAGACTCCCAAAATGTATGGAGGAAGGTGCTCTGGTTTGATGAGACTAAAATTGAACTTTTTGGCCATCAAAGAAAACACTATGTCTGGCTCAAACCCAACACATCGCATCACCCAAAGAACACCATCCCCACTGTGAAACATGGTGGTGGCAGCATCATGCTGTGGGGATGTTTTTCAGCAGTCGAGACTGGGAAACTAGTCAGAGTTGAGGGAAAGATGGATGGTGCTAAATACAGGGATATTCTTGAGCAAAACCTGCATGTGATTTGAGGCTAGGACGGAGGTTCACCTTCCAGCAGGACAATGACCCCAAACACACTGGTAAAGCAACACTTAAGTGGTTTAAGGGAAAACATGTAAATGTGTTGGAATGGCCTAGTCAAAGCCCAGACCTCAATCCAATAGAAAATCTGTGGTCAGACTTAAAGATTGCTGTTCACAAGTGCAAACCATCCAACTTGAAGGAGCTGGAGCAGTTTTGCAAGGAGGAATGGGCAAAAATCCCAGTGGTAAGATGTGGCAAGCTCATAGAGACTTATCCAAAGTGACTTGGAGCTGTGATAGCTGCAAAAGGTGGCTCTACAAAGTATTGACTTTAGGGGGGTGAATAGTTATGCACATTGACTTTTTCTGTTATTTTGTCCTATTTGTTGTTTGAATATTTTTTTTTTTTATTGTGAAGCAAAGTTGTGGACATGTTCTGTAAATTAGATGATGCAAATCCTTAAACAATCCATGTTAATTCCGGGTTGTGAGGCAACAAAACACGAAAAATGCCAAGATGGTGAATACTTTTTCAAGGCACTGTACATGCGTAAGCTGCAGAGGTCACGTCACGGTACCCCAGTATTACCTGCAGTCCTGACTCTATACATTTTGAGAGCCTCCATAGAAGAAGCACATATTGAATAATGAATAGATTGAGGATAGGTGTGCCTGTAGGGAGCCCACTCCTCTTTAAATGCACAGGGGTGCACTGGACAACCAGCACAATGGCAGCAAAGGTGTCCATTCCCCCCTGTTGTTCTATTACTATTAATAACTGCTGTGTAAATAATATTAGTGTATTTCTGCCGTGAAGAGACACCTATGTATGACTCAGGATTGGCAGGATCAATACCTCTCTGCACATCCCATGACACATGCACACATACCTTGCTGACCATGATGATGAGCAGGTCCAACTATATCATATCTGACCCTGTATGGTCAATACAATACACAGATCTTCTACTATTTCAAACACAAAAATCAAGAAACCTTCCCCTTTGTTTGTGAGAGGGAAAGCATATCTGAACTGACATATAGAAGCTAACAAAATATTATTGGCTGCATTGGTGTTCTACTTTAAAGTGGAACTCCAGTCCCCCCACCAAAAAAATAAATGTCATCAGCTACAAATACTGTAGCTGCTGACTTTTAATATTAGGACACTTACCTGTCCAGGGATCCCGCAATGTTGGGTGCTGCTGCCACCATTCCTTGTAAGGGTTCCCTACTATGTAAGCGCAAAGCGCGCTTTCTGAAAGGCCTGTGACAGTGGGTGGGAGGAGGGGGGCCGAACTTACGGAGGATTTTTTCGCGGCGAGGTCTCCAGGAAGTGGAAACACCCCCCCCCCCAAAAGGTGCCATATGTGGCAGAGGAGGGGGAGAGGAAGCAAACAAGCTTGGGTGGATCTCCGCTTTAAATTGCATCTCATTAAAAGGGCAAAGTGACAAAGCATTTGTAAAGTGACCCTACGCCCCGCCCAGCCAAACTCAGCCTTGTACTCCCTTGCAGGTCCTGCCCCTGCTTATCCAGGACTGAAAACGAAAGTTTCATCCATTTCTTAGTTTTTTGAGGAGCAGTGACATCTCTTTGTGTTCAGGCCTAGCAATTGTCTGCTGGACACAAGAACTGTAGGAGGAGGTCACATGCCACCCTCATATTCGGGAGCACCAAGTACTTTCAGTAGTGATAGCAGTGGTAAGGTGAGTGTAAGTAGGGTGCAGGGGCCCTTTACAAACATACTGTGACATTTCCCTAAATGGATAAGGTGATAGTATCTCTTGAAGGACAATAA
Organism: Aquarana catesbeiana; assembly: GCF_042186555.1. Classification (NCBI taxonomy): domain Eukaryota; kingdom Metazoa; phylum Chordata; class Amphibia; order Anura; family Ranidae; genus Aquarana; species Aquarana catesbeiana. The sequence goes on from NC_133328.1 coordinate 73,792,426, forward strand.
TGCTGGCTCTACAGTCATTGTGGTCCCAAACATACAGTACCTGTCAGCTGAAATTTTTACAGATGTCCCTTCACTGATTGGTGTATAATATTTGACTTGCTCTGCCTCTTATGATGAACCATGACGAGGATAAATCTCCATTTGTTTCCTGCCCCTAGTGGTCACTGGATTTGGGCCTTCCACCTTGCTGGACTCTACCAAAGTGATTACTTCATTGTTTATAACTGTTTTTATTTGTTTGGATATTTTGATATACTTATTTGATGTTTCTCTGACATATTCCATCAGATCTACAAACTCCTGAAGAAGCGCAGTTATGCGCGTAACATGTAGAGCGAACTCTCTGTGTGACCTCATATTGTGACTCAACCACTCCACGCACCTTATTTCCATTGGATGCTGGTTAATGGTTAATTCTTCTTTTTGCACCAATCTGGATTAATATATATATATCTTGGAGGTGTTACTTGAGCCTTTGGGGTTGATTATCAACATTATGTTTCTTTTTAATACCATGCTTTTTAACTTTATCCAATTAAAAAACTTCAACTATTTTTATCTACGCATGTGCCTACAAAGTCCATTTCTTTATTTTCTATAGTTTTTCTTTTCAAATCTCCATCATCACCATCACACGATCTCTTTCAAATGAATGCCGTTATTGTGACATCTACAGAGTTATTGACACAATGGCAGCCATTTTGTATGATTATCCATGCTACCATGAACAAACGCACTGTGTACAACCATTAGCCTGGTGTGAAGGAGGGTTGTTCTCCAGGCTTTTAAGTTGTATTGGACACAGTAAGGATATTTTGCATGGTGAAGAATGCTGAAGAATATGGGAATGGGTTAGGTTTTCTTTTTTTAGTAGCGGATGCATGCACAGGACTGCGCTAATGTGAAGAAATGATTTTCACACTCTGCTCCATGAAACAACGGAAAGATGGAGGGCTTTCCCTATTTCTCAGTGTGTAAACTAGTGGTATACACTCACCTGCCACCTTATTAGGTACTCCTTGCTAGTCCTGGGTTGGACCCCCTTTTGCCTTCAGAACTGCCTTAGTTCTTCGTGGCATAGATTCAACAAGGTGTTGAAAACATTCCTCAGAGATTTTGGTCCATATTGACATGCTAGCATCATGCAGTTGCTGCAGATTTGTTGGCTGCACATCCATGTTGTGAGTCTCCTGTTCCACCACATTCCAAAGGTGCTCTGTTGGATTGAGATTTGGAGAATTTGGAGGCCTAGTCAGTACCTTAAACTTGTTATGTACCTCAAATCATTTATTAATTAATCAGACCAGGCTACCTTCATCCATTGCTCAGTGGTTCAGTTCTGATATTCACATGCCCATTGTAGGCACTTTTGGCTGTAGATATAGGTCACTTTTGGCTGTAGACATAGGTCACTTTTGGCTGTAGACATGGGTCAGCATGGGCACCCGGACCAGTCTGTGGCTACGCAGACCCTTATAAAACAAACTGTGTGATCTGACACCTTTCTGTCAGAACCAACATTACCTTTTTCAGCAATTTGAGCTATAGTAGCTCTTCTGTTGAATCAGACCACACGGGGCCAGCCTTTGCTCCCACATGCACCAGTGGGCGGTAGCCACCCATGACCCTGCCAGTTTTCCTTTCTTGGATGACTTTTGGTACATGTTGACCACTGCAAACCAGGAACATCCCACAAGGGCTGCAGTTTTGGAGCTGCTCTAACCCAGTCGTCTGGCCAATATATTTTGGCCCTTGTCAAAGAATAATTAGCGCTTGTCCATTTTTTCTGCTTTCAACACATCAACATCAGGAACAGCATGTTCACTTGCTGCCTAATATATCCGATCCACTTTCAGGTGCCATTGTAACGACATAATCATTGTTATTCACTTTACCTGTCAGTGGTCATAATATTTTAGCTGATGAGTGTATCTAAATAATGTGATGTCCACAATCGGGGCACGTGGTTTGCCACTTTAAAATCTCCTATTTTCTCACTGTCTTTCTCCTACTTATTATTCTCCTGGTCTCTGCACTCTGCTTTAGATAGTCAGGAAATCCCCACAGACTTCCCGTTGGGTTGACATCTTCAAAACGCCGTGTCTGAAGAGGGAAAGGAAGGAAATAGTTTCGAAAGCTTGCACTTCGAAATACTGTATATGAAGTTATCCACACGAAAAGTATCTTCTACATTCTTACTTTCCTACTGTTACTTGTGGCTGTTATGGTACAACACTACTACTCCAGGAAAATAAGCTGATCTATACACTCTTTGCCCAAGAAAAAAGGAAAAGTAGTCATATGAAAACTTATGGTGTTAAATAAATAATTTCATCTAGCATTGATAGAGTATGTAAGAATGTCACCTGCCATATGTACACCTGTTCTGTTATGTAAGCTAACACGCTGGTTCGTTTATGGTGATCCAAGTGTGTGATTATGTGCCTTGTTATGCTTAGATGAAAAGTATGGCCAAAGCTAATTTGATTCGGCCCAGCTGACATCACAGAACTGCTCAGGCTCTGGACGGATCCCGACCATATTGTCGAGATCCACCCAGCTGCCTGATTGACAGCTGTCTCGTCTCCAGCTGTCAATGTGCATTTGAGAGCCAGTCAGATGCGTCCATCTCCTCTCCAGGCTGGCATTTCAGTGAGTGTTGGACGAGCAGAGCAGAGAGCGGTGACTGACTCTCTGCTCTGAGAAGACCAAGAACTGAGCAATCAGCTGTCAAGTGATTGCCCAGTTCTTAGAGCTGACATGGGACAACTGCAGCACCAAACCGATGCTGCAGCATATAGGTGGTATAAAGGTTGGTTTATTTTTTTATTTTTTTTTTTATAAACCCTAAACTTCTCCTTTAAAACAATAAAGACTAATTGAAGCAGAGAAAAGTAAAAAATAAAAAAAGTATAAGATCAGTAAAATAAAATCTTTCCCTCATTGGTCTCCAATCCCTAATGGCCCGTACACACGATCTGAAAATCAGGCGAAAAATACCGCTTTCCACGTGATCGTATGATAATCGGATCGTTAGTACAGAGCTTTCAAGAGCCGAACACAACAGTTCATCCGATATTTTTAGATCGGATAAGCACGAAAATTTTCCTCCTACGATACCAGATCGTACGATTTTCGTTTAATCAGTAAAGTTGTCATCTGAAAATACAATACGAACACATGACATGACTTCCAATTTTTTTTTTTTTTCTGTCGTACGAGAATTTTCGTGACTTTAGTAACCTATTCAATTTCTACTTGCGACTCTTAAGCGAAAAAAGTCGGACGATCTGTCTTCCGATTTTCGGATCGTGTGTACGGCCCATAACTCTCTCTAACATGTAAGATGCTTTGAATGACATCTGCACTTACTTGCATTAGTATCAAGTACCCACGCATATATGCACTTTGTCATTTAGAATATTTGCATTTGCTAACCTTTGAAAATGGTATTTGTCATGCTAATTCCTCTCCACACTAAACCAACTTGATGTTAAGATTATAATTATGATTTATATAACAGAACCTTTTTTCCTTTCATATGTCACTATGTATGTATAAACCAGCCCTTCTCAGTTATAGGAAAACGTTGACTTTGAGCATCATTATTCTCTTACATTGTATAAGCATCCCATGTACATCCTTTTAGGTAGATTATATTGTTGACTTTATTTTTGGGGTAACTATCTGGGTTTGCACTAATTAATGCCCAAGACACACGATCAGAAAATCAAACGAAAAATACCACTTTGGAAACGATTGTACGATAATCTGATTGTTAGTACACAGCTTTCGAGAGCCAATCACAACAGTTTGAGAAATTATTGAAAGGGACAAACATGAAAATTTTGCTCGTAAGATACCAGATCGTACGATTTTTGTTTAACCACTTCCCGCCCGCCGGCCATCAAATGACAGCTGGGCGGTGCGGGGCCGCTCTTGCGCGCCCGTGGAGGCGCGCATCGCGGTGATCGGTGGTGTGGTGTGTCAGTCACACACCGCTAAATTGATCTTGGTAAAGAGCCTCTGATGGAGGCTCTTTACCACGTGATCAGCCATGTCCAATCACGGCTGATCACGATGTAAACGGGAAGAGCCGTTGATCGGCTTTTCCTCACTCGCATCTGATGAATGAGTGCCAGTGCCATCAGTGATGCTTATCAATGCTATCTATTAGTGCCCATCAGGGCCACGTATCAGTGCCCAGCAGTGCCGCCTATCAGTACCACTCATAAGTACCCATCAGTGCAGCCTTTCAGTGCCACCCATGAGTGTCCATCAGTGCTGCCTATCAATGCCCATCAGTGCTGCATATCAGTGCCGCCTACCAGTTCCCATCACTGCCACCTCATTGGTTCCACCTCATCGGTGCTGCCTTAGCGGTGCCCATAAGTGAAGGAGAAAACTTATTTACAAAATTTTATAACAGAAACAAAAGAAAAACTTCTTTTATTTCAAAATTTTAGGTCTTTGTTTATTTGTTTAGCAAAAAATAAAAACTGCAGAGGTGATCAAATACCACCAAAAGAAAGCTCTATTTGTGGGAACAAAATGATAAAAATTCTGTTTGGGTACAGTGTAGCATGACCGCGCAATTGTCATTTAAACAGCGACAGCGCTGAAAGCTGAAAATTGGCTTGAGCAGAAAGGAGGTGTGAGTGCCTGGTATTAAGGTGGCAGTACAGTATCCATGTGATAAATATCCTGATGTAGCGCAATCAAACCCCAATAAATAAAATATTAATATAACATCCCTTTTAAGCATCAAGTTCCACGTTTTCGCCTCCGACTTTATTTTTTTTTTTTTTGGGGGGGGGGGGGTACCTGGTCTTGACAGGTACTAGCTCCCACTCTCGTCTGGATTGCCTAGACTACATGTGTCAAATGCAAGGCCTGTGAGCCAAATCTGGCCCTCCAGGCTATTTCATGTGGCCCTCATAGCTCTTTTACAGCTGCGGCACCCCCCTTGTCTTCACTCCCACCTTGTCTTAGCAGTCGGCCACAGAGAGAACGACAGATCATGGGCTTCTCCATACTGCCACTGAGAGGCTTGTCTCTGTGTAAAGGCAGGCGTCCCAATACTTTTGCCAGTATAGTGCATGTCACCGATCCCAGAAGGCTGCGGGCCCATTCACATAGCACAACGCAGCTCATGCATGCACAGTGGGAAGCCAACTGTCAAGCTGCAAGGATTCATAGCTGGCTTCCCATACTAGACGTGCTGGCACCGTGGACCTGAAGACTGGCAAAGAACCGGTCTGGGTGAGGACAGCACTGGATCCTTCGATAGATAAAGGTCCTTTTAATAAAAGTCAGCAGTTACAGTATTTGTAACCTTTGTAGGGGGAAGATCCTCATACATTGTATACTTGGTATCTTTGAGCACCCATATTTGTCTAGTCCTAAATACAGGACAAGAAAGTGCTCCTAGGATTTTATCTTTGCCGCTATGGCCTGTGAAGTCCATGCCAACTTCTGACCCACCGGAATCTGTACAAGCAGAACTCAGAAGAAGTTCTAAGATCACACCATACACTGGACTGCCTTATCATCTGAATGTGAAATTAAATTCGTCAGCAAAAAGCAGAGAGAGGGCTTGTTTTGATCAAAGCATGACATAGGAAATGTTTTTACCCATCTTACATATTTTACTTTACTGAACAATCACTGTGCAAATTTTGGCCTGTTGGTTAAACAGCGACTGCATCCAATTAGATGAACCATTGTTTGGGTATTCTGACAACTGGTGGGGTGACTGTCATAATGCAATAAGCCACAGGGAGAGATTTGGCGATTCCTACTCATACACTATGCGAAAAATCTTTCGAGCCGAAAAAACAAAGGACAAGTTTGGAAATGTTCTGCCGAACGAACGATAAATTGAAAGGTTAATGTGTTTCCCGTCCGAACTGTTTGCACTAGGTATATGTAAAAAAAATTACTAAAAAATGCATTAATTTATGTCCACTGAACGATTTATCGGTCATTATATGATGGAACTATCATTTGCGCTCACAGCCGAATGTTCGCTTTTTCGAAAATGGCTTCAGCCGATCTTTCGTATAGTGTATGGCCAGCATAAGGCCCCATACAAACTTATAGATTTTCTGCAGATTTTTGTCTTCAGTTTTATGCTGGCCATACACATACACTATAGGAAAAATCGTCCAAAATTCGGTCATTTAGACAGTTTGTTCGTTTTTCGGCCAGTTAATGGGCACAAAATTGATAATCGCTGGGACGTTTTTGAGCCGAAAAAACGAAGGACAAGTTTGGAAATTTTCTGCCGAACGAACGATAAATTGCAAGGTTAATGTGTTTCCCGTCCGAACTGTCTGCACTAGGTATTTTCTAACTAATACACTGTTTTACTTTCTTCATCAGCTCATCCCCCACAGCTATTACCTTTTGTATGAATTGACCCTCCCTCCTAGATTGTAAGCTCTAGTGAGCAGGGTCCTCTGATTCCTCTTGTACCAAATTCTAATGTAACTGTAATGTCTGCCTTCATTTTGTTACGCGCTGTGCAAACTGTTGGCGCTATATAAATCCTGTTTAATAATATGTAAAAAAACAAACAAAAATGCATTCATTTATATCCACTGAACAATTTATCGGTCATTACATGATGGCACTATTGTTTGCGCTCACAGCTGAATGTTCGTTTTTCAAAAATGGGTTTGTCCGATTTTTCGTATCGTGTATGGCCAGCATTAGGCTGGGTTCACACATCTGCTAAGTTGGAACCAGCGCGATTCCTGTGCGCATTCCTGCATCGCATCGAACTCACAGGCAATTCACACTGCTCTCTGCGAACTGCTGCGGGTGTCAATAGAAAGTTAATGACACCCCCTAAATCAGTTTGCAGAACTCACTGCGAACTGTGGAATTGGATTGCGTTCCCACGCGATCCGATTCCAGCGTGGACCAAAAAAAGAATCCTGCACCATTTTGGTGCGAATGCGATTGAATTTGCATCGCACAGATATCGCATGTGATTTGTACATGAATGTGGTGCGAATCACATGCGATGTCTGGCATGGCATATTTGTGAACTCCACTGAAATCCGAATCTGTTCAATCTGCAGGCTGAATGAAGAAAGGATCTGTGTGTGACCAGCTGTAGAGGAGTGGTGTAGATAATGTAGAGGAGTGGTGTAGATAATGTAGAGGAGTGGTGTAGATAATGTAGAGGAATGGTGTATCTAAAGTAGAGGAGTGGTATAGATAATGTAGAGGAGTGGTGTATCTAATGTAGAGGAGTGGTGTATCTAATGTAGAGGAGTGGTGTAGATAATGTAGAGGAGTGGTGTATCTAATGTAGAGGAGTGGTGTAGATAATGTAGAGGAATGGTGTAGATAATGTAGAGGAGTGGTGTAGATAATGTAGAGGAGTGATGTAGATAATGTAGAGGAATGGTGTAGATAATGTAGAGGAGTGGTGTAGATAATGTAGAGGAATGGTGTATCTAATGTAGAGGAGTGGTGTATCTAATGTAGAGGAGTGGTGTAGATAATGTAGAGGAATGGTGTAGATAATGTAGAGGAGTGGTGTAGATAATGTAGAGGAGTGGTGTATCTAATGTAGAGGAATGGTGTATCTAATGTAGAGGAGTGGTGTAGATAATGTAGAGGAATGGTGTAGATAATGTAGAGGAGTGGTGTAGATAATGTAGAGGAGTGGTGTATCTAATGTAGAGGAATGGTGTATCTAATGTAGAGGAGTGGTGTATCTAATGTAGAGGAGTGGTGTATCTAATGTAGAGGAGTGGTGTAGATAATGTAGAGGAATGGTGTAGATAATGTAGAGGAGTGGTGTAGATAATGTAGAGGAGTGGTGTATCTAATGTAGAGGAATGGTGTATCTAATGTAGAGGAGTGGTGTAGATAATGTAGAGGAGTGGTGTAGATAATGTAGAGGAGTGGTGTAGATAATGTAGAGGAGTGGTGTAGATAATGTATAGGAGTGGTGTAGATAATGTAGAGGAATGGTGTAGATAATGTAGAGGAATGGTGTAGATAATGTAGAGGAGTGGTGTATCTAATGTAGAGGAGTGGTGTAGATAATGTAGAGGAATGGTGTAGATAATGTAGAGGAATGGTGTAGATAATGTAGAGGAGTGGTGTATCTAATGTAGAGGAGTGGTGTAGATGATGTAGAGGAGTGGTGTATCTAATGTAGAGGAGTGGTGTAGATAATGTAGAGGAGTGGTGTAGATAATGTAGAGGAGTGGTGTAGATAATGTAGAGGAGTGGTGTATCTAATGTTAGAATGCTATGTAAGGTCTGTGATGGGGCCCTGCCGAGGTGATAGATCCAATTAACTTTTTTTTCGCTATTTAAATAATTGTAGCTCTCGCTGCGTGTCTCCGGGAACATTCCGCTGACAGCTCTGATCTTTCTTCAAACTGATAATCATTTGCATTTTCAGGCAGTGAAATCTGCCACCATCTTGTCACCTCATCTGCCAGCTACATGGAGTTAAGAAAAGGCTCCATATGGCAGATAATATATTGGTACATTTTATTTATGTTTTATTAATCTGAAAAAAAGAAAAAAAGAAAGTAAAATAGATTCCCATAGGATAGTCTCTAGGTTTACTAGGTCTGACTTCTCTAAACCCGACATCTATACAGTTTATGTTTTGCAGAAATCTTTCCTCCATTTGTGATGTCAGCCTGGATTTACAATGGATCTACCTGGGATTTTGTGTCACTGAGGAGAATGCTGAAGAGCTAAAATAGATCTAAATCATTTTTTCAATTTTTTTTTTTTTTTTTACAAAAAAGACAAAAAACTATTTTGATTGCTTAAAGCGTTTGTTACTCCAACACTTCATAGTCCTGATGTGGCTGTTGTACCATGTACTTGTATGAGAAAGTCTCCTGTTCTCTTTGTATTGTTTCCTTTGTGTCAAATCCCTTTGTGTTGCTGACAGTCCCTCTGCTTTCCTATTAAAAACTGACCACACTAAGCATGAGAGCACAGCATGGCCGGTTCTCTAGCTATGCTGGGAATTTGGTGTACTCTCTTGCAGACTTACACACCTCCCAACATTTTGAGATGGGAATGAGGGACACCTACTGGCAAATGTATGTAGGCATGGGACACGCCCCCTGCCACACCCCCTTAAAGGAGAATTATAGATCAGACCAAAATGAGGGACAAATGAGGAGGAAAGAGGGACAGTCAAATCAGGGACAGTTGGGAGCTGTGGACTCGTCCTGACCTGCCCCCACTGCACAGCCATTCACTGGAAGTTCAGTGTGCTGTTGTTTTTTCTTCCCACAGCTCTTATGCAGCTGAGAACAGAGGAAATGTGATCATTTAAAAAAAAGGGGAAAAAAGGTATTTATGATTTTTTTTTTTTTTTTATATCTATACACAAATGTTTTACCTTTTCATTTCTATTTTAAACTGAATGGTTTGTTTTACAAGTTGATCGTTTACAAACCACTTTAAATTTTGTTACTATCTGTGTCCGGTTGTCCCATAGCCACAACAGGAAGTGAGAGGCAATCCCTAAAAAGTGAGGGAATGTGATCACTTATAAAGAAATGGAAAAATGTATTTGTATATAATTTTTTTTTTAATCTATACACAAATGTTTTGCTTTTTGTTTCTATTTCAAACTGAATGGATAGTTTTACGAGGTGATCAGTTACAGTTACTTTAATATAAACGGTTTGTAAACCCTCGCATTCTTTAAAATAAAAATAACAAACATGTTATACTTTCCCGCTCTGTGCAATGGTTTTGCACAGAGCAGCCCCGAACCTCTTCTTTTGGGGCCCCCCGGCGGCGTTCCAGGCCCCTCCTCTTCATCGGAATGTGGCTTTCTGTGGGGGGGGCCCCAGAGTCCTGCTGCTGCGTCCATTGACACAGACATTGGGATTCGGCCCCATTTTTTTGGGGGGGGGGCGGATACCCTCTTTTTAGATTGTTCCAGCTCCCAATTCCTCCCGGGGCTCCGCGGCACCAGAAGCAAGTTCACCTCTCCCACCTCCCTCTCGGCAATCATCTGGGACACATCACAGGTTCCAGATGATTGCCTGGCCATTCACAGTGCACCGTGCGGCTCGTGCATGCGCAGTGCGTGCCCACAGTAACAATGCCGGCGCCGTAGAGAGGAGGGGGAGAGGAGCGGGGTCTGTCCCTGCTATGGAGGAGAATCAGGGCTATCCCTGGTTAAGGAAAATGTAATAAGAGTAGAAATTATTACAGTTTTGTACTAGAACAATAAGGAGGCACGAATAAATGATGAGTTTTTACCTAAAGACAATATAACCTCTAGATATATCTGATAGTAATTGGCGATATTTAACAAGATATTAGTGGTAAAAATATAACATATAGGTGCTGATGTACTTATATGTAATACTGTATTACTATTATTGTGGAAAAAAATGAAAAATAAAGAATTTATGTGAAAAAAAAAAAAAAGAGGCGCGGGGCTTCTATCTCCTGCATCGCTGGACCCTGGGACAGGTGAGTGTCCGATTATTAAAAGTCAGCAGCTGCAGTATTTGTAGCTGCTGACTTTTAATTTTTTTTTTTTAAAGTGGAACTCGGCTTTGCAGTGGAAGTTCCACTTTTGGGTGGAGGGTCTCCGCTTTAAGGCTTTCCAACCACTTTTAGACCCCTTTCACACCAAGCGCTTCAAAAACACCCCAAAACGCCTTAGCGTTATTACTGCGTTTTTACAGTGGTTTAGGGGCGTTAGCGTTAAAATTAACGCAACGCTGCAGGCGTTTTAACAGCGTTTTTCAAGCGTTCTTGAAGCATGTGTTATTGATGCTATCTTTCTGCTTGCATGTTTATCCTTTGTGATATCATGTAAAACAAGCAGTGTCTTGTAAAGTAACAAGCAGTGTCTTGTTTTACTTCAAATCTTCATTTTTCTGGGATTAATTCTTTTTTTTTGGCACTTTAATTTTGTTTTTTTGGCACTTTGATGGTCTGTTTAATCATTCTGACCTTCCCACACGTTCAGTCCTGTTGTTGTAGCTCTCTCTTTTCTGCTTGCATGTTTACCTTTTTGTGAGATCATGTGAATTTTCTACAGTTTAGGGCGGATTATAGGCATTTTTACAGCGTTTTTACAGCGTTTTCAAGTCATTTCAATGGAGAGTGGCGTTTCTGAAGCGCTTTTTTCAACGCCCAAAAGCTGCTCCAAAGATGCTACTTGCAGGACTTTTCTCAACGCCCCGCCAGCGCAACGCCTCAGTGTGAAAGGGTCCATTGAGATGCATGGGGAGCGTTTTATGAGCGTTTTAATAGCGTTATTTTTAGCGCTAAAACGCTGCAAAAATGCCTTGGTGTGAAAGGGGTCTAAGTATTCATAACCTTTGCTAAGATACCTTTGATGACTGTCTGTCACCGTTCTCTGCCCCATCCAGTGCTCACTGGAGTGCCCGGGTGTGGAGGGGGTGGGAGCGGCGGGTTTAGGCTCTCAGCTGAGCGTTGAGTGGCTGAGTCAGCTGCCAATCAGGCAGAACCTGTAGCGGCTCTGTGACGTTAGCCAACACCGGGTTTTAGCCCGCTGACGGCTGATTCTGGGTCACAGGAGAACACAAGTAAGTGTCCTCCCACGACCCACAAGAGAGGAATGACCAAAAAGCTATGGCCATACTTCTCTATCTACACCTTCCTTCCCACTGGACACAGATTATCATGAACAGTGCCATGGCATCTGACCCATTATTGGAGATGAGGTTTGGAAGGCACTTTTCTTACTTTGCAGCTGAAAGCGCCATGCAGTACCAGCATTCCCCGTGTCTTACCTTGAAGCCTGGCTGTCAGCTGTTACTTGATTCCAGTATGTCAGGTGTGTGTGCGCTGAGCTGCTAATGAAGCTGAATGTCATCACATCAGTTCCCAGCTTCCATGGAAAGATACAAACTTTGTAAACAGCCCTGCCTTATATAGATACCAATGACACGCTCAGGCACAGAATACAGCTCAGTATGGTGGGAGAAATATACAATCCGTATATGCAGTATATCCCCAGTATGCAGGCCAGGAGTCAATGGTAATAACTATCGTTTTTTAAAAATTCTTGCTTAACCACTTCCGGACCGCCCACCGTGTATATACGTCACTATTTTGACATTATATACCATTGTTATGGCAGCATATAGCTGCCATAACCCCAGTATATTTTTAAACAGCAGGCGGTCCGTTTTAACATAAATGGTGCCCAAGCAGAGGATTCACAATGGGATCACTTTTATGGGCGGCGGGAGAGGTGCCACCTCCGCTCCTGCCTTTTCCTGGTCGTTTCCGCCGCTTACTTGAGAAATCAGCAGCGGTTGAAACGATCCGATCCCGTGTACGGGTGGGTAGCAATTGGAGTGAGGGCAAGATGGCCCCCACACTATTCTGGGCTATTGGAGCACCAGAGCGACGTCAAACGTCGCTTCCACCCTCCAGCCTTGAAGGACCAGAGGGTGCTTTAGGTGTAGCAATATGGTTACATTTAATGAAGGTACAACGTTTAGCAACTCACATGGTTGATGATTAAAAGAGGCACATCTAAGTATGCAGGCATCCGGGGTAAAGCTGTCCACATAGACCATCCTCCGTACTCCCGGCTCTCACTGCTGTCAGTCTGTAATCGTGACTGGGAAGACTACCCTGCAGTAGAGCGATCTGAAAGTGAGGTTTGACACGCTCGTGGATCGCAGTGTGGAAGGAACGACGTTGATGGTGGTGCGGGGGACGTTCTATGTGGATAGCTTTACCCCGGATGCCTGCATACTTAGATGTGCCTCTTTTAATCTTCAACCATGTGCATTTCTAAATGTTGTACCTGCATTAAAGCGGAGTTCCACCCAAAAATTGAACTTCCGCTTTAAGTGACGGTGACCCCCTGACATGCCACATTTGGCATGTCATTTTTTTGGAGGGGGAGTGGATACTCTCTTTTTAGAGGCACCCAGCTCCCACTTCCTCCTGGGGCTCCGCAGAGTCGGAAGGAAGTTCACCTCTCCTCCCTCCGTGCAATGGCCATGCGCAGCGCGGCTCGCGCATGCACAGTGTGCGCCCAGCTGTGAAGCCACAGCCGGACGCCCACAGTAAGAATGGGGGCGCCATGGAGAAGAGGGGGAGAGGAGCAGGGCTTCGTACGCCCGCATCGCTGGACCCTGGGACAGGTGAGTGTCTGATTATTAAAAGTCAGTTTTTTTTATTTTTTTGGCGGAACTCCGCTTTAAATGTAACCATATTGCTACACTTAGAGCAGCTATAGTAGCAAAAATCAAAAGAGAATCCAGCAGTCTGGTTGTACCCAAGTTGATCTATCTGCCCATTAACGGTTCGAATTTAGCAGCAACCGGCCAAGTTTTGAACCCTGTATGGCTGGTGATTACCATGTGGTATTGTGGGTTATGTTAAGCTACCAATTAATATGAAAGAGCTGCCAAGGCTCCACAACCTACTGAAGGTGGTCATGCAGGATTTTTTTCAATTTGCATTGTGGTGCACTACTACTACCCAAGTGTGGTACATTGGGGTACCAATTCTCTACATACCTGTTATAATGTGTTATGGTACACCCTCTACCCTCTCCATGGAGCGTTACAGTGCTTTCATTATGAATGGCGTCCAAAAGCAGCTTAGAATCTCTTTTTTTTTTTTCCATACTTGCAGGTTAGTTTTCATCGATCCTAATGCCATATAATCCTTTGTGCTTGATGGTTCAATATGGTGGATTTTTTTTCCTATTTAAACCTTGCTATATCCATCTATGAATTGCTGTATGTTTAACTGTATCCCTGCTTGTCTTGTTGACACTTCTGATTTTAATTGTGTAATTGTATTACCATTATTTGCTAACCCTCACCACCCTTTTTTGGGTGGGGCTAAATACTTATATATACGTATATATGTTCTGTCCTTTTTATTTAGCAATATGATGTGAACAAGGCCATGCGCTGAAACGCGTTAACTTGCTTTTTATTCACTGTTATGCCATAAATAACGTTTTCTAAAGCATTTTGGAGTTGCCTGCTCTTTCTTCTAATTCCGTAGTGTACAGTAAAGTGCATTGCACAATGCACCGCAGCACACCACAACGCACATACCCTGCTTTGTGGTGTGCTGCATTTCTAAAAAAAAAAAAAGTGAGGTTTTTTTTGATACATTGGGCTTTGCAAGTCCATGAAGCCCCTTCTGCCCAACCCTGACGTCCCTTTAATAGGTTTGTTTACCCGAGGGTGAGAAGGATCAGCAGTCTTATGACCGCTGTGATTGGCTGTCAGAGTGGTCATATGATCGGGAGCTGATCCCGCCGGCTATGTATTGTTAGTGGGGGCCGAGAGCTGTATTTGATAGCTCAGTCTCTGTGCTGGGAGCCTGAAGTGAACCTGATCTCAGCACAGAAACATTGGCTGCCCAAAGAAACGCATATGTGCGGTGTGTGGGCGTTAAAGTCTACCCTTTTGCTCCCGCACATATGTGTTATGTGGATGGCAACCAGTTAATAATAAATGGACTATCTTTAAGCAAGGCTAGCAAATGAGCAATGTAGGAAGCCATAATGTACTGCAACAGATGACTAAAGTGTAAATGGGCCCTCAGAGTTTCTGGTAGGAACCCCAATACTCTCCTTCGCCTGCATACACCTACAATGGTTTAGTGCAGGGGTCTCCAAACTTTCTAATCAAAGGGCCAGTTTACTGTCCTTCAGAGTTTAGGAGGGCCGAACTGTGGCCAATGGGAGTAGAAAATGTCCTGATGTCAGTGGGAAAAAAGAGAGAAAGTAATTGCATTCCATTATTGGTATAAGTGGGAGGAATTGTGCCCCATCGTTGATGTCACCGTGCCCCATTGTTTGCGTCATTGAGAGGAATTGTGCCCCATCGTTGGTGTCAATGGGAGGATTTGTGCCCCATCCTTGATGTCATTTGGGCCCTATCGTTGGTGTCATTGAGAGGAATTGTGCCCCATCGTTGGTGTCAATGGGAGGATTTGTGCCCCATCCTTGATGTCATTGGGCCCTATCGTTGGTGTCATTGAGAGGAATTGTGCCCCTTTGTTGGTGTCAATGGGAGGAATTGTGCCCCATTGTTGGTGTCAATGGGAGGAAATGTGACACCTTCATGGGTGTCAGTGGGGGGAATTATGCCCCAAAGTTGGTATCAGTGGATAAAATCGTGCTCCAAGGGCTGGAAAAAAGCAAGCAAGGGGCCGCAGTTTAGAAACCACTGGTTTAGTGCATAGATCACGTACTGGAAGAATTTTTCTCAGTTTCATATGGAAAGTGCAATTTAGTGAATAATATACTCTCGTTTCATAAAGTAAGAAGAATATTAGAAAGCTGCTGGTAGGTCGGTGACCTATGTTCGTGTTACGGCCTTGTGCCCGTGTTCGGTCAAGTAACTCTGCAGCGCATTGTAATATTCTTTTCCATTACAGCAGAGAGTTCGTTATTCCCATAATATGTGTGTGCTGTTTTACACCACTAATTCCGTTTGGCACAGCAGGTGCTGCTTTCCTCGTCGCCCTTTTATTAAGCAGTCATTTCTCTTGCTGGCTCTGGATGATTAATCGCTTAGGATCCTCTCCTGTGCAGATAATCAGATATGCTACATTAAGAAATCCAGCCATTTCTAATGAATTAGTGATGGATTTTGACAGATGGCAGTAATTGTTTCAAAAAGTGATGCAGTCTGCTAATCAGTGTGGCAATCGCAGTAGCGCAAGTTTCCTATTGATTTGTTCTGCCTAATTAAATGCTAACCCGAGGGACGCGCTTCGCCCCCCAAGTCCGGGGGACGGTATTGGCTTACAGATAGTGGCGTTGCTACAGATTTGTACAGGTAAGTCAATGCCTTCTGTTAGTCACTGAGGTTTTTTAAATCTGAATTTCTGGCAAACCTCTAAATACACAAATGAAATACATATATGGCCTCTTGTACACAGACTCCTAAATTTGCCATGTTTTTAGGCAATCGGGCCTTTTTTTTTTTTTTTTTTTTTTTTACTGATGCAGCCCGTTGTTTTTAAAGAGGAAGTAAACTCTCCCACTCTGATGCTGCTTTTTATTTAGTCCATTATAATAAGTAATTATCAATCTATAGCCACTGTAATCCAGCCCAAATCGCATATTACTTACTGTTTAAAAAAACTTTAAAAAACTTGTTTCCAGGGGTTAGGCAGCGCCATCTTAACCATTTAAGGACCAGCCTTGTTTTGGATTTTAGGTGTTTACATGTTTAAAACAGGTTTTTTTGCTAGAAAATTACTTAGAACCCCCAAACATTATATGTTTTTTTTCTAACACCCTAGAGAATAAAATGACGGTTGTTGCAATACTTTTTTTTGCTCCGTATTTGCGCAGCGGTCTTATAAGCGCACTTTTTTTGGAAAAAATTCACTTTTTTGAATAAAAAAATAAGACAACAGTAAAGTTAGCCCAATTTTTTTTTATATTGTGAAATATAATGTTATGCCAAGTAAATTGGTACCCAACATGTCACGCTTCAAAATTGCGCCCGCTCGTGGAATGGCGTCAAACTTTTACCCTCAAAATCTCTATAGGCGACGTTTAAAAAATTCTAGAGGTTGAATGTTTTGCGTTACAGAATTATTGCTCTACCGGGCGCGGCGATACCTCACGTGTGGTTTGACCACCGTTTTCATATGCGGTAACTACTCGCGTATGCGTTCGCTTCTGCGCGCGAGCTCGTTGGGACGGGGGGTTTTTTAAAAATGTTTTCTTTATTATTTATTTTACATTATTTTATTTATTTTTACACTGTTTTAAAAAAAAAATTGTGTCACTTTTATTCCTATTACAAGGAATGTAAACATCCCTTGTAATAGAAAAAGGCATGATAGGACCTCTTAAATGTGAGACCTGGGGTCAAAAAGACCTCAGATCTCATATTTACACTAAAATGCAATTAAAAAAAAAAAAAAAAAGTCATTTAAAAAAATGACATTGGAAAAATATGCCTTTAAGAGGCGTGGGCGGATGTGACGTTTTGACGTCGCTTCCGCCCAGCAGTGTCATGGAGACGAATGGGCGCCATCTTAGCCTCACTCGTCTCCAGGCACAGGAGGGAGACGGATGCAATCGCCTCCGCCGCTACCGACGGCTCCGGAAAGCAGCGGAGGGCACTGGATCATGGCGGGAGGGAGGCCCTCTCCCACCACCCATAAAAGTGATCTCGCGGCGAATCCGCCGCAGGGACCACTGTTATCAGAAAGCCGTCCGCCGCATGAAAACGGGGATACCGGGGTTATGGCAGCTAGCTGCTGCCATAACAACGATATCCCCCTTCAAAGTTTGGACGTACATCGGCGTGAGGCGGTCCGGAAGTATTGTTTTCTGAGTCCACAGTAGAGTGTATTTCCGCCTTTACATTGAGCAGTTCCTGTACTGTTAACCAAGCCTCCTCTGTGGCAACCCTGTTTCACTGTTCATAGCTGACTTGTTTTATTTCATAGTATTTACTTGTGCCTATTATCTAGTGCAGGGATATGCAATTAGCGGACCTCCACCTTTTGCAGAACTACAAGTCCCATGAGGCATAGCAAGACTCTGACAGCCACAAGCATGACACCCAGAGGCAGAGGCATGATGGGATTTGTAGTTTTGCAACAGCTGGAGGTCCGCTAATTGCAGATCCCTGATCTAGTGTTTGCCTGTGTCAGTCTTATCAGCTTCAGCTGATAAGGCTGCAGTAATCCTGTCCGATGCCCAAGTTTACACTGCATGTGATGTCACATGGTCACATGGGGTGTAGTAGGAAGCTCTGAGTGATTATGCAGTCTCGTGGGATTTCACAGTTGTGCCCTAGGAAGATCTGATAATAGACAGATAAGTACACAGAGTGTGCCATAAATCAGGGGAGATCTGGGCATGCTCAGTGAAGTCATTCTAAAGAACAAAAAGGATTACAACAATACTAAGCAAGTAAGGAGTTATCTACAAGCAGTGTTCATTAGGGTTTTTGTATGCTGATTTACACGGGACAAAGTTGTCGGGGAGAGTTTACAACCACTTTAATGGGTCTGTACACACAGATGCGTATTACGTAAACTTGTGCCACACACAGATCAATACAAAAAAAAAGTCTGCGATGCTGGTCAGTATTTTTACTTGCGACATGTGTGTGCTACACTCACCTGATCCTTCGATCCGTCGGAAAACAAAATAGTAAAAAGGCTTGATTTAAATCAACTCTATTTAAATCATAATTTTTAAAGAGCAACTGTCATCTCTGTCCCGCAGCGGCTCCTCTTCTGACCTGCTGTTGACTCACCGACAGTCCCATTCACTTTAATGGGACGGCTGATGATGTGGCAGTAACACAACAAGGTGAGGGACGTGGTGGCAGCAGGTGAGTGGATGCCCGCTATCATGAGCTGCCATGATGGTTCTGAAATAACAGGTACTCTTTAAATGTAAGGACTCACTCTTGCTGGTAGTTCTTTAAAGCGGAGTTCCAGTCATATTTTTGTTTATTAGAAGTCAGCAGCTACAAAAAGTGTAGCTGCTGATTTTTAATAAACAACCACTCACCTGTCCCACCATCTAGCGGTGCACCTACCTGTGCTGTGTTCTCCCCGTGTCTTCCCTTGGCGGCGCCAGCGGCATCTCTACTATGGGCACCCAGCTGTGACAGCTTGTGGCTTCACATCCGGGTGCCCTCTGCGCTCTGTGGCTAGTCCCGAAGTCTTCTAGGACCTGTCATGTGTCCCAGAAGACTTCGGGAGGGAGAACTTCTGCTTTCGATCGCCTAAGATGATTGGAATGGAAGTGGGAACAGGTACCTGTCAAAATCGGGTACCTGCTCCCCACCTCCCCAAACAGGATTCGGGGAGGAAGCCTTAAAGAGGAAGTTCCACTTTTGGGTGAAACTCCGCTTTAATATTTGCAAACAAAATGAAGGTTTCCCATGTAGAATAATAAGCTCTCAGGTTAGTAAAACAGCGATATCAGAACCGATTTTAGATTAATCCCACATAGTTGGAGAACTTCTTCTTTTATTTACCATATTTATCGTTTATAACACGCACCTTCAATTTAAGAGGAAAGTTTCAGGAAAAAAAACTTTTTTTTTTTACATAAACTATTTTGAAGCAAAATAATGGTCTGTGCCCATCAATGCAGCCTGATTAGTGCCCATCTGCAACTTCAATGCAGCCTGATCTGTGCCCATCTGCAACTTCAATGCAGCCTGATCTGTGCCCATCTGCAACTTCAATGCAGTCTGATCTGTGCCCATCTGCAACTTCAATGCAGTCTGATCTGTGCCCATCTGCAACTTCAATGCAGCCTGATCTGTGCCCATCTGCATCTTCAATGCAGCCTGATCTGTGCCCATCTGCAGCCTCAATGCACCTTGATCTGTGCCCATCTGCATCTTCAATGCAGCCTGATCTGTGCCCATCTGCAGCCTGATCTGTGCTGATCTGTGCCCATCTGCAGCCTGATCTGTGCTGATCTGTGCCCATCTGCAGCCTGATCTGTGCTGATCTGTGCCCATCTGCAGCCTGATCTGTGCTGATCTGTGCCCATCTGCATTCCATCTCCTATCAATGCAGCTGCCTGATTAATGCCAATCTGCAGCCTCGCCATTTCTCATCAGTGCAGTGCAGGAAATCACAGAGCCGTCATCTCCTGTTTACTCGGCTCTCAGTCGGCAGTCACATACACAGTCCCGCCTCCGCCATCGGCTTTGGACCAGCTCCTGTGATAGACAGAACACTGGTCCAATTCCGGTGATGGAGGGGGGACTGCATGAAAATGGTGTGGGCAGCTTATTTTGTTTGCACTGGAACTGGATCACCATGCGATCTGGTTCAGGCAAAGGCACTACGTTTTGCGACCTGCTTTTGAGTGTCGTTAACTTTTAATTGACCTTCACAGCAGATCGCATGAACACAGTGTGATTGCTATGCGGTGCCGGAAAAATGAAGGAATCGCTGCGTTTCCTGCACCACATTTGTGTGAACCAGGGCTTACTGCTTCATAAATTATTCCCCTCTGGAACTCGCTACCTCCACCTGTCCGGCTATCCCCCTCAGGCGATCCCTGAAAACTCATCTCTTCAGGGAAGCCTATCACGTCTCCAACTAATCTTTTACCACTTCCATCAGCTCATTCCTCACAGTTACAACCTTTTGTACCACCTGCCCCACCATATTAGATTGTAAGCTCTTCTGAGCAGGGCCCTCTTCACCCTCTTGTATTTTATTGTATTATAACTGTATTGTCTCCTTTTTATATGGTAAAGCACTGCGTAAACTGTTGGCGCTATATAAATCCTCTATTATAATAATAATATAATAATAATAATAATATTGAGTTTTCTTTTACGTATGCAACCCATTTG
The DNA here is from genome assembly GCF_042186555.1 of Aquarana catesbeiana. Lineage (NCBI taxonomy): Eukaryota > Metazoa > Chordata > Amphibia > Anura > Ranidae > Aquarana > Aquarana catesbeiana. The sequence continues at coordinate 73,812,774 of NC_133328.1, forward strand.
GATGTGGCTGATACGGTGAGGCTGAAATGTATCATTTTGTGATATATGGTGTTAAATGATCTTGGAGCTCAGTATATGATCTGATTTTATATTACTGCATTTCATGGCATGAGTCATATGTAAAAACACCCACACTGCAGCAACACAATACATATGTATATACCAGGGATATGCAATTAGCGGACCTCCAGCTGTTGCAAAACAACAAGTCCCATCATGCCTCTGCCTCTGGGTGTCATGCTTGTGGCTGTCAGAGTCTTGCTGTGCCTCATGGGACTTGTAGTTCTGCAACAGCTGGAGGTCCGCTAATTGCATATCCGTGGTATATACTATAAGATTATATTACTGTTCCCAGAATTGCTGTTCTGTATATCGTAGCGTTTGTGAAAAAGCAGCACTAGATGTTCTGTGCTGTGAGATGCAATATTAGACCCTGTGATTTGTGGTTCCTTCTTCTTTGTCCCTTGGGTAGACAAGCTGTGAATAGTCCTTACCATAGAGGAAGTAATTGAAGTACTTCTAATGTATGTAGAGCTCAGATGCAGCACTTTCAGCAGTTCAGTACAGGGTTTTATAGATAAAGGTTCCTAAACCTGTCATAAGATAAATATGAGGACTACCATTGCTGACCTCCTGAAAATCATTGTTTCGTGCTTCTTATGCTGACACATTGTGGGGGAGATTTACTAAATCTGGTGTAGCTGTGCATGGCAGCCAATCCGTTTCTAACTTCAGCTTGTTCAATTAAGCTTTGACCACAAAACCTTGAAACTGATTGGATTATATGCATAGCTGCAATAGATTTTGCACTCTCCAGTTTTAGTAAATGTCTCCTTGAGTCTGGCGCTTTCTGAATCACTAAACTAGGACAAGGATAAGGACAACCAGAAGAGGGTCACCGTAACAGCCAGGCAACCAGCACATTCAGAATATGAGGTCTGCAGTGGCAGTCTTCATGTTCCTGATGTAAAATATGTCATTCAACTAATAACATTATAGCAGTGTTAAATTTTGAAAATCAACCACGGATACCTTTGATTGATGTGAGATTTCTATAAACTATTCCAGCCATATATGGGTAGTGCTACAGCCCCTGATGATCCATTACTGAGCAACCTTCTTGTTTGAAGATTGGAGTCGGTCTCATTTTGGATCCCTTCAGTTCTTTGCGTTCTCCAAGTCTACAAGTAGCACTTGGAGTGTTTTTCTTAGATGACTGGTTCTACATGGAGGCAAGGTAGAAGCAGGAAAACCAGCTTCTTGTTTTCAAGGGCAGCAGAGTTTGGCCAGAGAATGTCGTGGGTGAGTTCCCTGGCCACCAAGCCACTCAGCGTTTTCAGTTACGCCTCATGCGCCTTGTTGAAAACCACTTGTGGTGCTGGGTGGTGGGAGAGGTCTGTGGCTTTGCGAAGGAGAATGTTGGAGTCAACTGGGAGACACCTTCTATTAAAAAACTGGACTGGTCTTTGAGCTGCATGGACTTTGAAACGGTTGGTCAGAAGGCCTAATTCTTATATTTTTCCATATACCCCCTGTAAGGACATTCTGTTTGTTCCTTCCAGAAATAAACCTAGTCAAGTAACTCAACTTATACAGTCTGATTGCAAAAAATGTTCTTGCTATTTACTAGCAAGCTACAGTTCATCCAGTTTTAGTGAGTCCGTATAAGCCTTGTTAAAGTTCTCTGGGGGCAAGGAAACTATAAAGGGGTGTGTTGAGGGCCCTTGAAACATATTGGCTGCTTTGTGGTGTTGCTCGAGAACCATCAAAGTATTTTGGACCCTTTAGGTCCCTTGCACACGGGGCGTCTAAGTGCAGTCCGTTCCTCCTAGTGTTTTAGTGTGTCCAGGAGGAACAGATGCAGTGTCCAGCGTTTAGGGCCCTGTGCATTCAGGGATGAAGGTCTGGAATGCAGGTCTTCTACTTTCTGCACCTTCAACGCATTTAGCAAGTATCACTCAGTCAGTACAGTGTTCAGCCCCGTCCAGCTGTAGCCTTCTATAGATTTTGACAGGCTGCGGACAGTGGGGTTGGACACTGCAGCTGTTCCTCCTTGGTGTACTAAAACTCCAGGAGGGATGCACTGCACCTAGATGGCCTTGTATACAAGGAGCTGTACCCCTTTTGCCTTGGTACTCCTGTTATATTTTTATGCTTTTGATACACTTTTTGAGAGCTCACACATACCTCAGTATCAGCTGCAGAGCTTACACAAAGCTGTCACCTGTCACTAGTCTCTCAATCTCAGTCCAGCCCAGCAGGGCCGTCTAATAGCATCATGGGCCCCTGGGCAAAGTAATTGGGCCCCTACCAGCCTGCCCCAATTTATGCACCAAAGTATAAATAGTTGATAGAGTTAAACATATATTTATTAGTACTTTAATAAAATTGATTTTAAACAATAAGAAAATATGCCATAAATCAAAGACTAATCAACACAAAGGGCACAGTACGGGGGGGAGGCAGAAAGGCAAAGTACAGGGGGGGGGGGATCAGGATGGCAGGATCGCACAGTACAGGCTCTGGGACGCTGCCCAGGACACAGACTTCCCTGGGAAAGCTTAGTAAAAAGTGTAACTATCCCACAAAATCCGGGACAGTTGACAAGTATCATGTAATGCAAGATTATCATGATCATGAGCCCCCCATGCACTTGGGGCCCCTGGGCAGTGCTCAACGGTGCCCATGCATTATGACAGCCCTGCAGCCCAGACAGAAAAAGTCATGCAAGGATGTCTTGCTGAAACACTGCATTCACAGTAGTGGCTGACACAACTTCACCTGCTGCGAGAACAGTCCCGGTTCTATGCAAGAACCTTTTGTCTGACTCCAGGCTCTACCATTGTGGAGCAAACTCACCTTTCTTTAATTGGCTGTTTGGACCTGCTTTTGTTTGCTTCAAACAGGTATTGAAATCCCATACAAATCTATGGAAATGCAAAACCTGCTTGAAGCATGTCAAATGCAGGTCAGAAGAAGGTCAGCTAAATTCTGAAGGGTCTCAGAAGCAACTCAAACAGTTGTCCAACAGATGCTATTGACACAAGCCTAAAGCCCGTCAACACAAGCCCTTACCTTGCCTAGACTGTCTCTCCAAGGTCTTTTATCACCATATATTATGTTATATAGATTGAGTAGAATTAGGGTTATACCGATACCGAGCATTTGCCCAAGTACTTGTACTCGGGCTAATGCTCCCGATGCTTCCCCCAATACCTAGAAGACAGCTGTGATCGGCGCGTGGGGGAGTTACAAGATTCTCCCCCAGCGGCTTTCACCAGCTTTAGTGACACAGCGGTGATCGCTCACCGCTGACTGTCACTGCATCCTCCTCCATGCCCCCTCCGTTCCTCTGTCCCCCTCTGCTGTCCCCTGCATTCCCCTCTCCTTATCTGTCCCCTCGTTCTCCCCCTCCGTTCCTCTCTCCTTATCTGTCCCCTCCGTTCTCCCCCTCAGTTCCTCCGTCCCCCTCCTCCTTCCTTTGTGAATAGACAGAGTCAGCTGACTCTGTCCATTCACATAACTGAAACATTGTAATCTCCTGTGATTACGATGAGTCAGTTTATGAATGGAGAGGAGCCGCTGTCTTCTCTCCATTCATTCTCAGTGCAGCTGAGGCTGCAGAGAAAGGGATTGGGGATTCTCTATCCTCGGTCTCTTTCTCTGTCTCAAGGGGGAGATATCAGAGGTCTGTTAAGACCCCTGACATCTCACCAAAGCCCCCCAAAAGGGCTGATTAAAAAAAAAAAAAAACAATAAAGAATAAAAAAATATTATTGTAAAAAATAAAAATTGTAAAAAAACAAAAAAAAAAACAAAACACACACACATACAACGTCCCCCCCCCCCCCCAAAAAAATAGCAAAAAAAAAAAACTGTCACGTGACATTAAAAAAAAAGTATCGGTAATCGGTATCGGCGAGTACTTGAAAAAAAGTATCGGTACTTGTACTCGGTCCTAAAAAAGTGGTATCGGGACAACCCTAAGTAGAATGATAGACTTGGGCCTCATCCAAAATATACAGAGAAATAGATTAGGTAAATACTGGGGAGAATCCCGAGTATCCTACTATAACAGACTGTAGCGGACACAGAGAGGAGACATGCTGAGTAAAATCAAAACATTTTTATTATACAAATTTAGAAATTTGAAATTAACCCCCAAACGTGAAGGGGGAAATGCATAAAATTAGAAATACAAGATATAAAATCAGTGCATATGGTTGGAAAGATAGATACAATTCATACAGTAATTGTAATATAATGTTGTCTGTACAGTCAACGTTTCGCCACTAATTTGGCTTCCTCAGGAGCCAGACATAAAACTGATGTTTGGATTACCTAAAATAACATAATCGGTTGAGTGTTATACATATGTACTACTTTGTGAAATGTATATTTGTCACTGATATTATGTTGTTTTAGGTAATCCAAACATCTGTTGTAGGATACTGGGGATCCTCCCTGTTATTTACCTAACATATCTGTCTATGTGATATACTACTATGGTATACTTTATACCATTTTAGTGTTTCCTTCGATAGAAAAGATCTGTAAGTAAACAATATTACAAGTGCATGCTGATGTATTAAAAGCCTATGTTGCTTAATTATGGCTTGTAATATTGTGTGTAATTATCCATGTACATGGGAGAAGTTTTTATGATCCTTTTACCTCCCTGCTGACTGTAAAGAATATGGTCCTGGCTAGGAGCTTGGAAAAAGCACTTTATTTTTATTCTTTTCAACATTACAAGAAAATGGTACTTTTTCTTAGAATAACAAAGTGATTTGGTAATGCTGACATATGACCTGTGAAGTCCTGTGAGTGAATTTTAATGGCTGATTAACTAAACCAGAGCTCTAGTTTAATGCAGAATATTGCTTTGAAGTGAAGAACTCTTACAAATACTACATAAAACCAGCTTACATCTTTACCTACATTCCTTTTTATGGGAGGCAAGTTGATATACTCTGCAGGATGTGAATTACATCTTTTTTTTAATTCTCTTTTCTGGATAGCAAAAACGTATTTATTATGCATGGCAACAGGAGAACATTGCTTTACGCATTTCATGTTACATGTAGCATACTCTTTATGTAGAGTACGTTTTCGTTAAGGCAATACATATACTGTGAAACGCACATATTCCTGCTACTGCTCCCAGGACTGCCTATGAGAAATCATGGGGCCCCAGCCGGGGGGGGGTATGTGGGTATAGGTGTATGACCCCATGCGTGGCTACCGCTGCATGAAAAAAAAAACACCCATTCATGTGGCCAGTGAATGAGCCCTTTTTTTTTAATGTGTTGCTAAACCCACAACAGTAAACTCAGTCTGTATATGCAGTAAAGCATGCTTGTTATACTCACTATGGAACCTAAGGGGTTAATCCTCCACATTGTGTAAAAAGGCTGTTTGACCCTATCTTCTTTGATCCTCCCCTTCTTCTACAGTCCCCAATACATCTCCTGATAGAACAAAGGCTAGGGCACAAGCTGCACATGCTGTTTGGTGTGTATTGCTAGAGAGTTTCTTTTTTCTTGGGAGGGTGTATGTGATTGGCACAGGGACAATCAGCACTGTCCGGACAGAGGGCCAGGAGTCTTGCAGCCTCATAGGACAGTCAAAGGAGAATGAAAACTCCTACAAGCTTTACCCAGTCACTGATAGAAGTCGCAAGACTGCTATATTCTGCCGATGAAAAAAGGTATTTAGCAGTTTATATTTACTAAAAACTATTGAATTTCTGTGCACTGTAACCTTTCAATTATTTTTTACAATTTAATTTTTTGTATTTTTACATTTCAACAGCCCTTGGTAAAATATCAGGAGTCTGAACAGATCCCTGATGTCTCACTTTTGAGACTGAGAAATAGGTTTGGGGATCTGTGTCCTCAATCTTTCTCTGCAGCCTCAGCGAACAGTAGCGCTCTGTACAGAGGCTCCTTGTTCATTCACAAACTGAAGCGCAGTAAACACAGTTGAAAAAACAGGTTGAAAAAAAAAAAAACAGGTCAATCAAGTCCAACTTCTGTGTGTGAGTTTGTTTGATCTGGAGGAAGGTGAAAAACAACCCCTACAAGCATTGGGCAGTCATACTGCAAATGGTAAAAAAAAATCCTTGCTGAGCCCTATACTGGCAATCAGATGAATTCTAGAATCAACCTCCTACTTGAGAACCACTGCCCCCAAACCTCCTCCTCTCGTCTAGATCTGATTCCCATGCTGTTTGGTATGAAGGTTTAGTCTGTTTGTTGAAGAGGGCATAGAGCTCCGAGATCCCTCCCTGTGACTCAGGTCCGCGTAAGCATTTATTTTCAAACAAGGTCCTAGTTGTTATGTCTATCAGATTGGTACCCAGGGATTTTATAAAGTGAGTAATTTGAAGTAGACGGAAAGATTCCATGTGGGGCATCTGTAACGTCTTCCAGAAGTAAGCCTGTTGCCTGATCCCTTTGTGGTCTGTAAAGTTTGGTATCCGGTAGAGGCCTTTGTTAACCCACCATGTAAATTGTTGGGGATTCTGTCCTGGAAGGAAGTGTGGGTTATTGAGTATAGGGGCCACAGGGGAATGGGGAGATCTCAGCATGTATAATTTGAACACTATGTCCCAGAGATGCAGGGAGCGGGATAAAGAAGGACTCAAAATGGCCTTTCTCCTGATGGCCGTTCTCCACCTCCTGATGGAAGCCACATCAGGAGGTCTACAGGCAGTGAGGGACTAGCCTGCGCTTCCAACAGTACCCAGTCAGGTTGGTATAGTTGTACCAGTTGAGCAGCCCTATAGTACCTCAAAAAGTGAGGAACTCCTAGTCCACCTCTCCATTTGGAGATATAGCGAGTGGAGTGAGCCACCCTACATCCACTACCACCCCATTAAAGAATGTGAATGGTATCGGAGTACGCAATGATCGGAAATAATATAAGATTCAAGGGAGTACCGCCATCTTAATGGCCGCTATTCTACCCATCCAGGAAAGATCATGTATCTGCCAGTTCTTTAATTCTTGTTCAATGGAGTTTTAAAGGGGGGTATAATTAACCTGAAACAGCGTAGGAATGTCCCGAATGAATTTAATTCCAAGATAAGGGAGTACTTGTGTGCACCATTTAAAGGGAAAAGACTACTGTATTGCATCCCGTACCGAGTCAGGAAGATTTATGTCCAAAGCTTCTAATTGAGTTTGTTTTAGTTTGAGACAGTTTCAAACCTAGAAAGTGTTGCAAATAAGTTGGGCAGAGTTGTGGTGGGATCGGTTATAAATAGTAACAAATCGTCAGCAAAGAAAGCACATTTATGAGTCTTGCCACCACTAGAGACACCATGAATGTTGGGGTTAGTACGAATGGCCGCAGCCAGTGATTCTATTGCCAGAATAAAAAGGAGAGACGAGAGAGGGCATCCCTGCCTAGTTCCTCTCCTTATCTGTAAAAGATCTGATTTGCGCCCGTATGCGAGAATGTTAGCCGAAGGATTTGAGTATGATGTGCCAATAAGACTTAAAAATTTTGGTCTACAGTTCCATCATCTCAATATGTGGAAGAGGAAGGGCCAGGAAACGGAGTCAGAGGCCTTGTGAAGGTCCAATGACAGCAGCATAGACTAGCGCCTACCCCATCCCAATTAGAGCGTAAGATAGAGATCAGGTCTATGGGCCGTCGGATCTGGTCAGCGGCTTGCCGCCCCGTAGCATACTCCACTTGGTCTACGTGGATATATTGTGTCAAAAATGTATTAAATCGGTTTGCATATATTTTTGTAAGTAGTTTCAAGTTGCTATTGATCAGTGATATCGGGTGATAGTTTGCCTCATCACTATTATCCTTATCTGGCCCAGGGATCAGACTTATATGGGCTCTATTAGAGTCTGCATTGAGTGATACCCCATCGCGAAGGGCAGTAAAGAATTTTAGTAGATAGGGTGCCAACCTATGTTTTTATTCCTGAATGAGGCTTGGCTATGATATCCTGAGGCGGAAGTGTAACCCTCCATTTTAGTTCTGTCCCTGTGAGGCATTGGATCCTATGAACATGTGAAGAGATAAGGACAGGTAAGCCCTTTCAAGTGAGACATTTCCATTTTCCGGTTTAGATATCTTGTCATTCTTAGTCAGAGCAGCATGCTGAGATTTTATTTTGCTATGTTAGGACAGGGTAATTGGATATATTTGCTCTTCTCAGTACATCTCTGTGAGAATAAAAATCTATATTGCATGAAGTGAGCAGAAGATGTATGGCGCGTCCTTTTATCTCCATCCAGTGAGCCGCCTCAGCCAGCAATCTGCTGCGTGTGTGACAAGTGTATTCAGCACCGGCTGTCCCCAGGAGCAGCTGCCTAGGAAAGAATGATGAGCTTCTAGAAGCTGGATGCTTTCGGGTTTTAATCTTTTGGAACAACATTGCTTGCGGTCGTCGGTCATCAAAATGTTTTATTTGTAGTATAGCGTATCTAGTCGATATTTATGTGTGATTTATACATTGGAGTGGAGGTGCCAATAAAAAGGGCCTACAAATTCTGTTATTTAATGGTTTTGAGTTGTATTAATTTTTTTTTTGTTTTATTTGTTTTTTTTTGCAAATGAGTAACAGATGTGCACACAGTTATATGACAGAAATACAGGAAACTATTTAAACCGTATCTAAGGTCTCTTTCATGCGGACATACTTAAAGTGGTTCTAAAAGCAGGTTTTTTATCTTAATGCATTTATGCATTAAGATAAAAAACCTTCTGTGTGCAGCAGCCCCCCTTATACTTACCTGAGCCCCATCTCGATCCAGCGATGTTGCATGAGAGCCTCAGCTGTCTGGGACTTTTCCTCCTGATTGGCTGAGACACAGCAGCGGCGCCATTGGCTCCCACTGTTAATCAAAATCAATGAGCCAATGAGGAGAGAGAGGGGGCGGGGCCGAGCCACAGCTTCATGTCTGAATGGACACACAGAGCAGTGGCTCAGCTGGGGTTCCCCCATAGCAAGCTGCTTGCTGTGGGGGCAGGAGGGAGGGTCCAGGAGCCGGGGGGGGGGGGGGTGTTGTGAAGAGGAGGCTCCAGGCTGCACTGTGTAAATCCGCTGCACAGAGCAGGTAAGTATAACATGTTCGTTATTTTTAAACAAAAAGCCAAGACTTTAAAGTGGTTTTAAAGGCAGAAGGTTTTTATCTTAATGCATTCTATGCATTAAGATAAAAAACCTTTTGTGTGCAGCAGCCCCCCTAATACTTACCTGAGCCCAATCTCGATCCAGCCATGTTGCACAAGAGATTCAGCTGTCCAGGTCTCTCCCACCTCATTGGCTGAGACAGCAGTGAAGCGCCATTGGCTTCTGCTGCTGCCAATCAAAGTCAGTGAACCAATGAAGAGAGAGAGGGGGCCGGGCCGGGCTGCGGCTCCGTGTGTGAATGGACACACGGAGGTGCGGCTTGGATCAGGTGTCTCCATAGCAAGCTGCTAGCTATGGGGGCACTGAACGGGGGGGGGGTCAGGAGCGCTGGAGAGGGACCCGGGACCCGAGAAGAGGAGGATCTTGGCTGCTTTGTGCAAAACTTGCACGGAGCAGGTAAGTATGACATGTTTGTTATTTTTAGAGAAAAAAAGACTTTAGTATCACTTTAACCTTGTTTTTATTTCTTTTGTGCAATATGTTTACTTGGTGACACCCACCTTGTAATCTCGGGTTGGATTCCCAGGACCACAATTATTTTTTTGCTACAGCAGCAAAAACTTGCAAGAAACATTTTAGCCAAAGTTCTACCCCCCCCCCACTTTTTTTTTTCCTCCCCCTTCTCTATCCCAGTCGGGCGTTTGAGTGAGATGATCCTTATATTTTGTATTATTATTACCTTTCACTCATATTTCATATCCTACCATTTTTTATGTCTCTCAGTGTGTTGCGGGCTTCCCCCTGTAGAGGCTGCCCTAGACCACTGCCTTGTGCTGTCCTTCCACTTGAGACCTCTATCTTTTATAGGACCTCCGCCATGCCTTGCCATTTGGGGGCGTTTTTCTTTGCCCCTTTTTCTTACCAAGCTACTACCCATATATATACATTTTCTTATAATATACTCACTGAGAATAGCTTTTAAATATTGCAATTTTGACATATGTTCTTCTTCTTTATTTGTATGTAATTTTAATAGAACCTCTAGCTCCTGAAGAAGCGTTCCTTGTCAACGTGAAACATGTAGAGCAATTGGAGAATACACCATTCTGGGAATACCAGACCTGCAGTGCTCCCCCATTTCCAACTTTTTAGGGGAAGTTTACCTTTTTCCTTTATTTGGATTATGATTGAATTGTATGATAGGAATACACACAAAACTGTAGGATAGGATCCTCAATGGTGTCATGATATGCGTTGTATGTCCAGATTTGATGTGTTTTTAATGATGTTTTGTCTATTCTCTTTGTTTTTTGTATATTATCAATAAAATTCAACCTTTTTATATATGTTGTGTAGTTCACTACAGTTGTGCCTTTAAAGTCCCAAAAAGTTTTTTAGTCTTTTGATATCTCTAAAGTTTTACTTTAGAAATTAAAGTTTATTCTGTCCTGATTTCTCCTTGTGCAATCAACATTCTAATGACATTTTAATAATAATAATAATAGTAATAATTAATATTATTAATTAAAACTTTTCTGTTTTCCTTACCTTATTTTAGAACCAGTGATATTGCAGGGTGCTGTACATAACTTTATTGAAAACATTACAGTACTTTGCCACACTGCTCCTCTTAATAAAGTGATTGTAAAACCTTAATTTTTTTTACAAATATGTCATACTTACCTGCAGTGGTTTTGCACAGAGCGGCCCTGATTCTCCTCTTCTTGGGTCCCCTGCCAATGCTCCTGGTTCATCCCCTCTGCTGATTGCCCCTGTAGCAATCTGCTTGCTATGGGGGCACACGTGTGGACTTCCGAGCCGGCTCTGTGTGTATATAGACACACACAGTGCATTCAGTCCCGTCTCCTGCTCCCTCCTCACTGGCTGTGATTGACAACAGCAGGAGCCAATGGCTTTCTTAACCTTTGAGGAGGGAAAGGAGGAGGTCCTTTCACATGGGTTTGTCCGTTTCATTTACGGATTCTGCTTGCTCAGGGGGGATCGATCCGCTGATCCCCACTGAGCAGGCGGATGACCTGTCAGAGCCCCGCTTTCCTCTATGGGAGATGAGAGAGGGGTTCCATCCATCTGGATTTCACAGACAGGATCAGATAGAATATCGGTGGATGTCAGCGGACATGTCACCGCTGACATCTGCCGCTCCATAGAGGAGAATGGAGTGTCCAATCGGATCCTCCTGAAAAAACTGACAGGCGGACCTGATCAGAGTGCCCATGTGAAAGGGGTCTAAGGGGGCTGGGAGGGGCCGCATTCAGAAGGTTTTTTTGTTATACCTTTAATGCAGAGAACATATTTAGGTAAAAAGCCTTCAGAACCACTTTGGAAGCCTTCAGCCCTGATACAAGCAGTGGGCTGGCAATAAGCCTTGACGGCTGGATGTCAGTCTGGACAAGTGGGCATTCCTGGCAGGCTGTATTTGGTTGCAAACCACCCTAGATAACTCCAGCATGTGATGATGACCCACTGTAATTGAAAGAGCTGAAATCCAATGAATGAAATGGGCCAGGCCAGGGATAGGAAAGGGCTTTAAAAAGACGCGGCCTCTCTCTGACTTGCGCTTTCGGTGAACACTGGGAGAAGATCACAGGGTGCAGTAAAATCAAAGTAATCAATTCCAGCACAGAAGAGGCGCCTGTACAGGACTAAAGATGGGGCTTGGGGTTCAGCTTTATAATAAATAGTCCCTTATTTCTTGGCAAGGCATGATGTAGTTTATCAATGTTAGGGAAATTACACATTGCCGCATTCAGACTGTCCATGGTGTTGCTTGACAGATAGCAGAAGTATGATCATATCATTATAAATATCATTGCCTGTGTCCTCCATGAATGCCTCTTCTCAGCTGGAGTCCAGCTAATGATATCGCAGAACCGTATGGGGGATCATTAATACACTTTCACAAAGTATGCCTAATCTTTGATGGTATTTTGGGCCTGAAAGAAAGGGAAATTCATCAAGGTATGAAGATTGTCTGCGAAGACAAATGATTCTGCAGGCAGAACAGAACATGCATTTCACAGAGCAGGCACAGGCGGCAGTGGAACATCACCCTGTTCTATTCACACACCTACCTGGGGGCCCAGGGGACACACTACAAAGAACATATTCACTGCACAATAATTACTACATTACACCATTCCTTCCAGCTCTCTGGAATATCATTTTTTTCTTCAGCTCCATTTTTTTAAATTAAGTTTTAGAAAAAGCCAACAGGTTCAATTACAGCAGGGATCCTCAAACTTTGGCCCTCCGGCTGTTGCAGAACTACACGTCCCATGAGGCATTGTAAAGATCTGACATTCACAGACATGACTAGGCATGATGGGAATTGTAGTTCCTGAACAACTGGAGGGCCGTAGTTTGAAGACCCCTGAATTACAGGACATAACTGAACAGGCAAATTGATAAGGTTTTTTTTTGTTTTGTTTTATGGATCAAAAACATAAAAAAAATGCTGGTGAGCCACGTTTATTAGCGTTTTTTGACGTTAGAGCATTTTTACAGCTGAAAAACTCCTCTCAGAACCCACTAGTTTTGGGTATTTTTAAAGCCAAAAAATGCCCCAGCCAAAAACTGCTGATAACAGCCTATGTGTGCATGGACACATAGGATAACATGATGGAGTGTTTATTAACCACTTCCCGCCCGCCCTATAGCGGATTGATGTCCGGGAAGTGGTTCTGTTATCCTGACTGGGTGTCATATGACGTCCAGCAGGATAACATGCCGCAGCGCGCCCCCGGGGGCGCGCATCTCGGCGATCGGTGTGTCAGTCTGACACACCTACACCAATCTTGGTAAAGAGCCTTCGGCGGAGGCTCTTTACCACGTGATCAGCCGTGTCCAATCACGGCTGATCACGCTGTCAATAGGAAGAGCCGTTGATCGGCTCTTCCTCACTCGTGTCTGACAGACGCGAGTAGAGGAGAGCCGATCGGTGGCTCTCCTGGTAGGGGGGGTCTGTGCTGATTTTTTATCAGCGCAGCCCCCCCGCAGATCACCACACTGGACCACCAGGGATCGCCACTAGGACCACCAGGGAAGGGGCAACATGTGGATGGCCAGGTATGTACCCCATGGCCATCCACATGTGCCCAGTGTGCCAAATCTGTGCCAATCAGTGCCCACAAATGGGCACTGATTGGCACCATTATGTGGCAGTGATGCCCAGCAATGTCACCCTTAGGGGCATCACTGCAAACAAGCAGTGTCATCAGTGCCACCCATCAGTGTCCATTCGTGCCACCTGTCAGTGCCCATCTATCAGTGCCCATCTATCAGTGCCCATCCGTGCCCATCTGTGCCAACTATCAGTGCCACCCATAAGTAACAATGCCACCTATGAGTGCCCATCAATGCCACCTATGAGTGCCCATCAGTGCCACCTATGAGTGCCCATCAGTGTCGCATACCAGTGCCACCTATCAGTGCCCATCAGTGCCACCTATCAGTGCCCATCGGTGCTGCCTATCAGTGCCCATCATCAGTGCCCGTCAGTGCCACCTCATCAGTGCCACCTCATTGGTGCCACCTCATCGGTGCCCATCAGTGCTGCCGTATCAGTGCCCGTCAGTGCAGCCATATCAGTGCCCGTCATTGAAGAAGAAAACGTACTTATTTACAAAAAGTTTTAACAGAAACAAAGAAAAACTTGTTTTTTTTCAAAATTTTCGGTCTTTTTTTATTTGTTGCGCAAAAAATAAAAACCGCAGAGGTGATCAAATACCACCAAAAGAAAGCTCTATTTGTGGGAAGAAAATGATAAGAAATTTGTTTGGGTACAGTGTAGCATGACCGCGCAATTGTCATTCAGATTGCGACAGCGCTGAAAGCTGAAAATTGGCCTGGGTGGGAAGGTGTCTAAGTGCCTGGTATTGAAGTGGTTAAAGTGGAGTTCCACCCACTTTTACAACTCTTCACCATCCCTCACTAAACTGTGCACTGTAAACGAATTGGATATTTTAAAATTTTTTTCTCAGCACTTACTGTATATCAGCTGTATTCATTTTTCACTTCCTCCTCCCTGGCTGCGGCCCATCGCATCATTTCCTGTTTGCAATGCCTTCTGGGAAGGGGTGGCAACTTCCTCTGACACTGCTGTTGCTATGGAAACCTGACCTGAAACCTATTACACTGCTTGTGCTGCACTGAGCATGTGCGAGATCTGCAAGGATGAGATCCAGGAAGAAATACAGTCTGGCTTCAGATGCCCAGACTTAAGATGGCCACGGCCTGCTGTAAGTTTATAAAATAACAAACTACTGCTATAAACTAACAAAACAGACATTAGTTTACAGACTAACTTACTAGAATACATTAAGCTTGTGTATTATAGGGGTATTTTTATTTAAAAAGTATAATTTCGGCCGGAACACCACTTTAACTGTAGAAAAAAAAATGTCTGAAGCCAAAAACAGCTGCTGGAAAAACGTCCAGTGTACGTGAGGCCTTACTGTGCAGAACACAGGGGAAAACAAATATTAGGGGAGAGGCTTCTCTGAAGTTCCTCTTTAATATCATTGCATACACTCAGCTGTGACCGGTTCTCTTTAAAAGTGGTTTTGCTTTCTTTTTTTTTTTTAAAGCATAATCATTTTTATAGCAGTGGTTTGTAGGAAATGTTCATTATGATTTATCTCCCCAAATAAAATCCCACGTACCGTATAAATCTAAAAAGCCTTAATAAATCTTAATGTTTTTTTCCTGACAGATTGACGTGGGGAAGTCTGTGTTATAAAAGCACATGATGGAGAAATGGGGAATGTTAAATGACAATTCAATTAGTGTGCCCTGCAGTTTGCTAATCTCTCTGCACTTTTCCATTAAGGTGTGCTGATCTGTAACACCTCAGGAGAGACAATAAAACGCTTTTTTTGTGATTAATTGTCCAGAGAAGTGGAGAACATGGAGTCCTATCTGAGAGTAATTTGGACTGATTGTGGCTAAGGCAATACCAGGCTTACCGAGGAATCTGATTGATTTCTGCTAATTGCTGCAGCCTTCCTGCAATACAGAGAGTGGATCCCAATCAGCGATTGTAAATCACTTTAATTGTCTCCTCGTCTGGTTTTTCCATTGAACTTAGAGAAGGCAGCAGTCTGTCCTCGTTAGTTGGTTATACTGTAATGCCTGGTACACACAATGAGATTATCGGACGAATGATCGTCTGTTTTTTTTTTTTTTTGTTTTTTTGTTTTTTATCCAAAAGAGTTGACTAAAGTGAAGAAAATTCTTGTAGGACAGAATAAAAATGTGTTATAGTATATTTGTATTGTATTTTTGAATGACAACTGTACTGATAATACGAAAATCGTATGATCTGGTGTCATACGCGAAAGATTTCCGTGCTTGTCCCATCGGATATTATCGGGTGAACTGTCGTGATTGTCTCTCAAAAGCTGTGTACTAGAGATCAGATTATCGCACGATCGCTTTGAAAGCGGTATATTTCAGGTGATTTTCTGATCGTGTTTACGGGTCTTTATAAAGTAAAAAGAGTTATTAAAGATGATGGTCAGAAAAACAGAAGCTGGAAATGGAGAGTGACATGGAAAGATTACTCCTTCCCCAGAATACCAGGGCACCGGATAGAATAGGAAAAGGAGCTGCAATGACAGATTTTGCTTGCAGCTCCACCTGCTGGTTAAATGTTGGGTCTCCGGGTATCCAGAAAATAGAGTGAAAGGGAACTGATTTATAGCCAATCAGAACATAAGGCTGGCCATAGATGAATTGTTGTCAGTGAGCTGGTCAAAAAAATAAAAGAGAATGGATTCTCCCATCCACGCAAGCAAGGTAGATGAAGGAATCCAATTTGGTTGCGGTCCCGTTTGACAAAAGTTGCTTATTAGATTGACATCTGTCGAGCGGGAACAGCCATTGATGGATGGATCAAAATTCCCTGCTGATCCGAACCTGTAAAGAAAAAAATTGCTATACAGTGGAACCTTGGTTTACCAGTAACACGGTTAATGAGCGTTTTGAAAGACGAGCATCTTTCTTTTTTTAAATTCTGACTCGGTTTGCGAGTGTTGTCTTGCAAAACGAGCAGAATTCAAGCTAATGGGGTGTGCAGTACCGCATTTGGCCAGAGGTGCGGGGGCGCCGGGGACACTCGGAACGGTTCAGAGCAGTTCGGAGCCATTCGGAAATACTTGGAATAACTTGGAAATACTCGGAAATACTCAGATCCCGAGTGTTTCCGAGCCTTTCCAAGGCTTTCCGAGTTCAGCCGAGCTGTCCCCAAGTATTTCCGAGGCTCTGTGGCGCCCCCTCACCTCTGGCCACATGCGGTATTGCATGTAATAGAAATCAATGCGTAACGAATTATCTTCATTTCCATTGACTTCTATGGGGAAACTCGCTTTGATATGCGAGTGCTTTGGATTACAAGCATTCTCCTTGAACAGATTATGCTCGTAATCCAAGGTTCCACTGTACATGTATTTCTAGCTGCTGACTTTACATTTTTTGATGGGAGGATGACGACTTATTTTTAAGGATTTCCAGGCATATTAAAAGAGGAGCGTTTAGAAGCTGAAAAAAAAACACACCACCAGTGCATTGAGAAGAGGAGTGTCTGGGTAGAAAAAAATACTCAGCGCATTTAGGACCTGAGCATTCATTCCAGTGGCCAGGATAAATTGATATTCTGACCAATGAAATCAATGAACGCCCAAAGTCATTTGCAGCTTTGGGTGCATTTATAAGCTGCTTTTTCCTCCCCTTGGCTAGAAAGTTAATAAAAAATGTTAAACATATTGGTACATTGTACAAAAACTGTGCAATTAGATTTTAATATGTAGTGTGAGTTTAAGGGGTCTATTTAAAAAATTCAAAGACGTGTAGAATTTTCATCAGAGTTCAACCAAGTTTTTTAAAGTGGAAGTAAACCCATTGATTTAATGGTTTCGGAAAAAACGTTACATTCCTGGCATGCCGGGATTGCTAACTGTCACATTTGCTTGTGCTGTCAACCAAACTGTCAAACCATCCAATGGTTTGTGTCATAACTGATCACATGTGCAGCATCATGACAGTTGAAGATTAAACAGAGACCAAGATGGCAGCTTCCTGTGGCTGCAAACGATAGGAAGGTTTACTTCCACTTGAACAATAACTTATACGGTGGCACTGCTGTGCTGGATTATGTACCTAGTACGTGATCCGGCACTTCTGGGTCTGGGATGCGCATGCGCGCAGCTGGCAACTCGCTCCCGCTGTAATTATACACAGTAGGAGCTGATCTGCAGGTACCGCAGGCTCGATGTCTGCCAGCACCCGCCAATCATCCAGCACAGAGGCAAAATGGCAAACTGCCTATGTAAACAAGGCAGATCGCCGTTCTGTCAATAGGAAAGGCATTGATCCTGTGTTCCTGCAAAGCAGAGACAAGTAATCATGCCTTTCCCCAGTGAAAGCACCTCCCACACAGTACACAAACACACTATCTAGGCACACAGTCCTTTGATTGCGCCTGATGTTTAACCCCTTCCCAGCCAGGGTCTATAGTACAGTAACAGTGCATATTTTTAGCACTGATCACTGTTTTAGTGTCACTAGTCTCCAAAAAGTGTCAATTCGTGTCTGACTGTCCACTGCAATATCGCAATCCTGTTATAAGTCGCTGATCGTCGCTGTTAGTAGTAAAAAAATTAATCAAAATATCCCAGAGACGCTATAACTTGCGCAAACCAATCAATATACACTTATTTGGAATTTGTTTAACCAAAAATATGTAGCAGAATACATATTAGCCTGAACGTATAAAGAAATTCGATTTCTTTACATTTTTTTTATTGGATATTTATAGCAGAAGGTAAAAAATATTTATTTTTTTTCAAAATTGTCGGGCTTTTTTTGTTTATAGTGCAAAAAATAAAAAGCGCAGAGGTGATCAAATACCACCAAAAGAAAGCTCTATTTGTGGGAAAAAAGGACATGAATTGTATTTGGGTGCAGCGTCGCACGACCACGCAATTGTCAGTTAAAGTAACGCAGTGCCGTATCGCAAAAAATGGCCTGGTCATGGGGGGGGGGTTAAATATTCCGGAGGGCAAGTGGTTACATTGGAAAAAGCGTATGAATCCTGGGTGACAGTTGTGTGAAGACCCTTATGAACGGACCCCTTGGTGTGTGTTTTGTCCATGATGACAAGGCTCTTTATTAACATGGTGGGGTTTTTCTGTGTCACTTGTGATGTGAAGATAATATAATCCAATCTATACAATTCAGAAGCACTATGTCACCACTTCTCCAGCACCTGCTATCACTAGAACTTTGAACTATTTTTAAAATATATCATTATCTCTGCATGAGGCTATGAAATGCAAAATATGCTTTTTTTTTTTTTTTTTTTTTTTTTTTATATCTCTTCCATTTCTTCGATAATTTGAATGTTCATGAGATGGGAATTCATTTTTGACAGCTCAATTAGGGGCCTCCTTTACAAAACGATTGCTGATAAGGATAAACGCTGCATAAGATTTCCTTTCATCGTATTAGGTTGGTTAATTGTGCACACGGCACACCGGCTGATAGAAGGCAGAAGGAAATCTATCTTCTTCTTAATATATGACTTCTGTGATTAATACAGAAAAATACTACAAGATCACAGAGGAAGGATTATTTCTCCAATAGATGCTTCTGAAATAACCTGCTTTTTGATAAGCCAAGGTTGAGATAATTGCCTATTTATGTAATTCAGGTCAATGTATATCTATGTGTTGTGTTCCAGTTTCCAATAAATGTATGTAGGAGCCTCCTAATTAAAGTCAGATTCCAGCTAGAACTTTTTTTTTTTTTTTTTTTTAGTTTTGGGGCACTGAAGGGTTGGTATTAATTGCTGTCATAAGGATAGTTTCCTTTATTGCCTGTTCCCATCACAACCAATGGCATAGTTTTGTATGTTCATGCATGCATTCCAGGGTAGTGTCATGCGTCTTCTTCTGTGCTGTGCATCATAGTTGTCTTTTGCCAGGGCTGTGCTAGTAGATCTGAGCGAGAAAGAGGTTGGGACATTTTGATAGGTAGGTCTTGTGGGCAAGAAATTCTTTTAGATATGTATGGTAAAGGCCTAGAGATAGATCAGCTTAAAAATCAACAGGGAAAACCAGCCCAATATAGTAAATAGTACTATATTGGGCTGGAGAACTGGGCATTAAATGGTAATTGCATGGTTATGTAGTATATGCATATATTTAAAACTTAAAAAAGAGCATTTATTCAAAAATAGAAAACAGGTTAACATAGATACACTTTTGGGCAGACAAAGGCCCATAAATATATAAAATGACATTTTGTGAAGTAGTCAGACATAGCATCAAAATATATTCTATAAAATTTGCCAACATGTTTCCCGGGGCACAGGCCGCTTCTTCAGGGCTTTATTCCATAGGTCTAGTTCCACAAATCTCAAGACACTTCGTCGGATGTGTTCAAGCTAAGGGGAGACCTACTATGATGCACCATCTTCCTGAGATCCAATATTTACATACAATCCACTGTGGTCATAAATTGACTGGATCTAATAGGTGATTTGAGACCAAACCAATGGTCATACAATCTCTTCACAGCCTGGGTGGCACCAGATTGTTCCACAGGTAGGAATTCCCTAGATAAAGATATCCTCCAGGATAGAGGAATTTGCATATCCCCCAAATAGATGTAAAGAGGGGGACATGTATATATGGATTGCCTAACACGGTGTATGTCAGGGTCTCCCGAGGACCCCGAATATCCAGGTCTTGTGGGCCTCCAGGATCAGGAGCTTCTCTAAAGATGTGACCTCAGAGATTACAATTTCTGCTCTCATGCCTCAGGTATGTGTTGATGAAGCACTGGACCATGGACCTCAGAATGGCTAGAGCTCTAGGAGTCATAATTAAAGGCTACCTCCTCCTTTTAGACCATGTTACGTCCATATTTAAAGTGTAACATACAACATAGTTGCAGGAAGATGCCCTCATCCTCAAATTAACAACCCCCCCCCCAACAGCATGCATGGGTTCTTCTTCCCCGTAGCAGCTGTCAGGGCTCTACGCACAGCCACTTCATTTATTCACAGAGATCTGTGAATGAATGAACTACAAGTTCCCTCTGCCACTGCTGTGATTTCCACACTCGTCATTCATTGACTCATCCTCCAGATCAGTAACAGAAAGTCTGTAGCTTGATATGGACAAGGAACTGGAAGAAGAGTCTGCAGGAATGTGTGCATTGCACCCGCCATCCACTCATCGTGATTGCAACACATTGCAGGCTAATTTGCAACTAAATAATAAGGGCTCTTTCACACAGGGGATCCGTATGTCCGTTTTTCATCCTTCTGTTTTCGGATGAAAAACGGACATACATGTATCCCTATGGAGTGTCGGATGTCAGTGGTGACATGTCCGCTGACATCCGACCCGCTCCGATCCGAAAAGTGTAACAGAGGAAAACCCTACTTTTCCATCTGTTTTCGGATCGGATCGGGTGACGACAGACTCTACGGTCCGTCATCATCCGATCCCCCATAGGGGAGAGCGGCGCTCTGACAGGTCCGTCGCTGCACAGTGTGCAGCGACGGACCTGTCATTTTCCTGCTCAGCGGGGATCGGCGGAGCGATCCCCGCTGAGCAAGCGGGTGTTCACGGCGCCCCGTGTGAAAGAGCCCTTAAAGTTCTTTTTTTTTTTTCTTGCTGCAAATATAGGTTCATATATTTATTTATTTATTTGCAAAAGGTGAACTTATCCTTTTAAAGCAGCATTAAACCCAAAACCAAAAAGTAATATATTTCAGCCTAACAATTTTTAGATGTGGTGACTGCATCAGTTTTTTTGGGGGGCCTTTTTTTCTCCTCTGTTTTCACCTGGTGATCTGGCCAGTAACACACTTCCTGTATTATGCCCCGTACACACGGTCGGACTTTGTTCGGACATTCCGACAACAAAATCCTAGGATTTTTTCCGTCAGATGTTGGCTCAAGCTTGTCTTTCATACACACGGTCACACAAAGTTGTCGAAAAAATCCGATCGTTCTAAACGCGGTGACGTAAAACGCGTAGGTCGGGACTATAAACGGGGCAGTGGCCAATAGCTTTCATCTCTTTATTTATTCTGAGCATGCGTGGCACTTTGTCCGTCGGATTTGTGTACACACGATCGGAATTTCCGACAATGGATTTTGTTGTCGGAAAATTTTATATCCTGCTCTCAAACTTTGTGTGTCGGAAAATCCGATGGAAAATGTGTGATGGAGCCTACACACGGTCGGAATTTCCGACAACAAGGTCCTATCACACATTTTCCGTCGGCAAATCCGACCATGTGTACGGGGCATTAGAGTGCCCCCACTCTGGATGAAGGAGCACAGGCAGCACCTTTGAACAGCACCATTAACAGGCGGGGGGGGGGGTAAATGAACTAGCAGTTTTAAATATACTAACAAATTAAAGCCAAACTCCAGGTAACACTTTATAAGCAGTTAGGCCTGTTTCACAGGGGCTTCAGCTTGTACAGTATAAGAGCAATGTGTCCGCAACTAGCTGTGGGATTTGCGCCTGTACACTTCAATGATATGTTGTCGGTGGCCTCAGTTATTTGGGGGTTGTATGCACAGCCAGGGATTACCTGCTTGACACACAGCTGCTTCCATTTGCACCATGGCTAAACGCGTGTAGCTTTATTGTGCGGAATTCTTATAGCAGGTGGAGAGCATGTTGGAAGATGGGGATCACATAAGGTACATGCACCGAGGGATGGGGGAGAGTGCTGTGAGTTCACTTTTTAATTTCTTTGTGAAAATGTTAACTAACCCTTTAAGGGTCTGGATAAGATCATCTTCAATTGAGACACACAGCGGATTTTTGACCTATGGATATTCCTGGTCTCTTGGTGGACAGGTTGATTATTCCGTTCTGCTGAAGATGGAGGTATCTGATCACAGTGGTGTCATGTCTATGGGGCACTTTCTCATGTTTTATTTTCCCACGCTTTTGTATGCCAGCCTGAAGTGGAACCTTCTCTAAGGGAAATACATTGACTTCCTCCAGTAAGTGGATACATCTTCATTGACAGTAGAAGTTTTCAAACACTCTTCCTGACTTTGAGCAGGCAAGAATGACAGGAAAAGGCGTTTTCAGATCCTCGCTTCATGAAAATGTAAACATGTGTCCTACATGACAAGAGCAAATCATCCATATCAATGTGACACATATTTTTTCAAAGTGAGATCACAAGATTATTTTTGGAGGATGATTCAGACACTAGAAGGTATTTTAATATGAATAAATTAATTAGATTTTTATAAAATGCAGCGTTGCACGATTAATGTTGAGAAGTGATGGAGGTTGATATAATGGGTGAAACTGGTCTTTCAAATTCTTGGTGGAATTATGAAAAGTATGGTAATACAATATAGTTGGTTACCCTTGGAAAACTATAACGTTCTATTGCATTTTTAAAAAAATATAAATTTCTTGTGGTTTGCATGTTGGTTCTTATCAAAGCGCATCTAAACCCAAGAACAAAAATGTAATGTATTGCAGCTTACCAACCCTTAGCTGTGATGGCACCCTTTGTTTTCCTTACTCAAGCTTTTTTCCTTTTATGTTGACCTGGTGATCCTAATGCCGCGTACACACGAGCGGACTTTTCGACCGGACTGGTCCGACGGACTTTCGTCAGACTTCTGACGGACTTTCCTAATGAACGGACTTGCCTACACACGATCACACAAAAGTCCGACGGATTCGTACGTGATGACGTACACCGGACTAAAATAAGGAAGTTGATAGCCCGTAGCAAATAGCTGCCCTAGCGTCAGTTTTAGTCCATCTGACTAGCATACAGACGAGCGGATTTTTCGACCGGACTCGAGTCCGTCGGAAAGATTTGAAACATGCTTCATTTCTAGGTCCGTCGGACTGGGGGAAAAAGTCCACTGGAGCCCACACACGATCTAATTGTCTGACAGAGTCCGGTCCGCCGGACCAAGTCTGCCAGAAAGTCCGCTCGTTTGTACGCGGCATAACCGTAAAACACTTCCTGTACAGTGTCAACCCATTGAATTGTATCTGTGGAGGGGCAGAGTTGTCAACTTTGGACAGGAAGTTTGTTAGGACTAGCCAACATTTCCCCACTCTTCGGCCCCTTTCACACTGAGGCGGTTTGCAGGCGGTATTGCGCTAAAAATACTGCCTGCAAACCGCCCCTAAACAGCCTCGGCTGTTTGTTCAGTGTGAAAGCCAGAGGGCTTTCACACTGAAGCGGTGTGCTGGCAGGACGGTGAAAAAAGTCCTGCAAACCGCTTCTTTGGAGCGGTGTATTCACCGCTCCTAAACCGCTCTTGCCCATTGAAATCAGTGGGACAGCGCGGCTATACCGCGGCAATACCGCGGCTATAGCCGCTCTGTACGAGGGATTTTAACCCTTTTTCGGCCGCCAGCGGGGGTTAAAACCGCACCGCTAGCGGCCGAATACCGCTGCAAGAACAACGGTACAGCAGCGCTAAAAATAGCGCTGTTGTACCGCCGATGCCCCCACCGCCCCAGTGTGAATGGGGCCTAAATCTCCATAACATGGGGGGAAGGTGTTCTGTAGTTCACAGAGAGAACTGATAACACTTCTAACTGGTAGGAGTGCAGCACTGGCAGAAAGCATAGAGACTTACCAGCCAAATTTCTGGCAGTATCAGTTTCTTTTCTTTTTTTTTTTCCTTTTTTGTTTGTACTTTTCAAACAGATATAAAGCATATTCTTGAAAAGTAATAATTGCTAGAAGGCTGAAAAATAGTCACATTGTTGGATAATGACTAAGGATGAGCTTGAAGTCAAGCAGAAGTTCCTCCCAAACTCTAGTGATTTGCAGTTCCCAAAATGGGCAAACTAAATCACCAGACTTGGCAAATTCACTTGCCTGAACCTGCAGCTGCTGCAACCAGAAGCCATTCATTTAGTGTCAATAAATGACACCTTCTTCCCGCCAGCTTGTTTCGAGATGTAAACCATTCTTATGCCGCGTACACACGATCAAACTTTCTGCCAACAAATCTGTGGATTTTTGTTCGAAGGTTGTTGGCTCAAACTTGTCTTGCATACACACGGTCACACAAATGTTGGCCAACAATTCCTAACGTGGGAACGCGGTGACGTACAACGCGTACGACGAGCCGAGAAAAGGGACGTTCAATAGCCAGTGCGGCTCCTCCTGCTTGATTCCGAGTATGCGTGAACTTTTGTGCGACGGACTTGTGTACACACGATCGGACCTTCTGACAACAAAGTTTTGTTGGCGGAAAATTTGAGAACCTGCTATCAAACATTTGTTGGCGGAAAGTCCGACAGCAAATGTTCGATGGAGCATACACACGGTCGGACTTTCCGACAACAAGCTCACATCCAACATTTCCCGTCGGAAAATCCGACCGTGTGTACGCGGCATTAGAGTAAAGCTGGTCAAACATGGTTCTGTTGTTTTTGTTCAGCCAACGGGCAGAATGAAAAAAACTGGACCAATTCCCCCATCCACATATTAGAGGTGGATGGGGAAATCCTCCCGCTGTGCTATTGTTTTTTGACAGCAGAGAGACTACCCTGCTGTCAGAATACACTGATCAATGCTGCAATCGACAGATTGACTTCTGTTCAACTGCAGTGGCCACACATGGATCAAAATTCGGTCAGTTCCTGTTGAACCGAACAAGTTTTGATACATCTATGCCTTTCTTTGGACATAGGTTTGTTGGTTAAGTGGCTAAGTACAGTGGGAAGGAGGCTGCATATAGAAATTACTGACTAGTTCGTAGTTGACCTTCACCTGTGCTAAGAGGTACTATCCATGCTAAAAGTTTACTCTACAAATCCACCTTTTCCTGGCATATATTAAAGAAACCATAGAGACTTCCATTGTGATACACACTAATTATAATTAAAGGGTCATCAGCCTACCTAATTCTCTTATTTAAGTGAATTGCTAAAGAGTATCTTGGATCTTTCAGGAATGCCTATCTGTAGTTTGTACATCTGTTTCACTCTCCGTGGTACATTTTTAATCATTTTTTTACTATGCAGAATACAGAAAAAGTGGGAAAATCCAGCACTTTAGTAAGGGTGGGAACAGACTCAAGAAATATAATGAGACGATTCTAACACTTAATTCTTTAAAAGATGTTAGAAAGTACGGAAGGTGCGTCACTCCACCGGGTTCCATCCATATCTGAAATATCCCTTTTATGTGGACAAACCTCAGAGAAGAAGTCTCACTACAGATTTTCTTTGTTACTCCTGTTCCCCAGGTGACAAGTGTATGTAGCGCTGTGTCCCATCATTCTAGCTTTTCTCATGCTGTCTGACCATGCATCTAACAATGAGATGAATATTTAATCAATGATTGACAGTGCTTGTCTCAGGCACTAGGTGCTTCTCCGCGACAAGCACCACCACTAGCTATTCATTTTCCATTCCCTTGTGCCACCTCCTCTGCCTCAACAATGGTTGCCAGGATGCATGCGGCTGGGCTGCAAAGCATCATTGGTTGCTGGGATACAGGCAGCCAGGCTGCACAGCATCCTTGGTTGCTAGAATGCAGTCAGCTGGGCCACACAGCATTACTGGTTGCTAAGAAACAGGCAGTTGGACGGCACAGCATCATGTGTTTCCATGATGCAAGCAACCCAGGCGCCTAATAACAAGCAGCCGCCTAACTCAGATCCATGTTAATTAACAACAAAGCTGTGATGGAGTATAATTTTCTTGTGCAAATAGATGTAATTTGGATACATAAATTGTGCTTGCATCTTAGAGACCAAGGAAAAGGCAGAGGGGGTTGAAACGGGAACTGTAGTTGATATGCCCCGTCCCCCAAGCACTCAGTAAATAGGGGACGTGACACTTGACCTCTGCTTGAGCTCAGTGCTTGGCTTCATTTTCTTAGAAAAGATGTCATTACAGATGCATGAGAGGAAGTAGTGCAGGGGTCTCCAAACCCTTTAAACAAAGGGCTAGTTTGCGGTCTTTAGAGGGGTCGGACTGTGGTCAGTAGAAGTAAAAAAATGGCATGGCGCCTGTGGTCAGTAGGAAGAGGAATTGTGCCTCATAATGGGTATTAGTGATAGCAAAATTGCCCTATCATTGGTGTCAGAGCTAGGAATAGTGCCCCATCATTGGTGTCAGTAGGAAGAATAGTGTCCCATTGTTGGTGTCAGTGGGAGGAATAGTGTCCCTTTGTTGGTGTCAGTGGGAGGAATAGTGCCCCATCATTGGTGTCAGTGGGAAGAATAGTGTCCCTTTGTTGGTGTCAGTGGGAGGAATAGTGCCCCATCATTGGTGTCAGTGGGAAGAATAGTGTCCCTTTGTTGGTGTCAGTGGGAGGAATAGTGCCCCATCATTGGTGTCAGTGGGAGGAATAGTGCCCCCTTCATTGGTGTCAGTGGAAGTAATGGTGCCCCCATCATTGGGGTCAGTAGAAGTAATAGTGCTCCATTGTCTGTAGTGGGAGGAATTCCCAAGGGCCGGATAGTCATACAATAGGCCATAGTTTGGAGAACACTGCCCTAGTGTGTTCATAGAGTACATAAAAAATGAAAAGTGCTTTTGAAGTTGCTCATAAGTTCACTTTTTTCATCCATCTGCGAAGATGCAGTTGCAAACCATTAGTTGGAAGGCGGTTGCTTACATTGGAATTTTGGAATAATTTGCCTCCTTTATCAAAGCTGCTTATGAATTTCCTGCCTGCTGCCCACAGCAACCAACCAGATTCTTCTTTTCAACTTCAAGTCTTCCAAGGCCGGACTGAATTGGTTGCTATATATACTCGATGGCTTTTTTGTCAGGTACTTGATATATAAAACCCGCGATCCTTATGAGTGTTGTAGAGAATGTTGGTTTGCGACTTAAAATAGCTGCCTTCACTCTGTGTAGGAAGCAGGTCACAGGTAACACCAAGCACTTCTTATTTAACCTACTTTCTATAGTTATACTTGTTAAAAGTTCTGTTACAGTCGTAGAAGAGGAAAATCATGTCTGTGATCCTTTCCAGTGTACATTAATTAATGCATTAGTCATCCAACATTAACCTATATATGATAGCTGCTGATTCACTAAGGTCCCTGGTGTTGGTTGTTACGTCAGTCAGCGGTTTTCCTTCAGTGCTGATTTGTCATGGTTGGTCCTGGCAGCTTTGTTCCTTCTATCCTGAGATGAGTCACTTCTGTGTGCTTCCAAAGAGCATCACAAGGGCCAAGATCTGCTTTTCATCTATAACATTACATCCACTCCATGAAAATCTCCTTGTTCTGCCTCCACAAGTATATTCCGACTACCAGGAGATAATGATAAGGGCTCCCCTGATCACAGATGCATGCATTTCATGACTAGCTCTGATTTTCATCCTGATGTATTTTGTGCATTTGTATTCTCAGGTTCTGAATGGCTTTGAGCCTGCAAAAATATGTGCCAGTGTGTTAACTTACTCCAGCATTTCCCCATCTTCTCTAATAGTTTCTTTCCTCACTTTTTAAACTGTGTATAGAGAAGTCCAAACCACACATACACAAAGTGGGTTTTAGCGATTAGGTTGGGTGCACAGCACAGTATGGATTCCTGAACACCATGGATGAAGAAAAAAGATAGGACTTCACTTGTATAACGTACTGATGACATTTTGGGCAGAGCAGGATGTTACCTTGATAAAGGGGTCCTGAGAGGTCCTGAAATGTTGTCAGTATGACCTGTTGATAAAGTGCAATCTGTTGGCTTCATCCATGGTGTGCTCACCTTCTGACCTGGTGACACCCTGTCACCTCCCAGTGAGGACACCAACGCCAATCTAAACTTGAAAGGGGTTTGAACTAGGCTGGCCATACATGGTCGAAATTTCAAAAGAATTTTCTTTTGAAAATCAGAAAATTTGAGCGTTTTGTGATCCGATGGTGCCACCATTGATTTCGAAATTCAGCCAACCAAGCCTTCAATTTCACCTCCTGTTGCTACAGAAAAGAATCTTCATGGCTGGAATCTTCTTTCCTTTTCTGGAATTTTCTTTTCTTGCACATGCGCATTTCTTTTTCAATTACATTTCTTGCGCGATTCTCCCATCATTAATTAGAAAATCGTTTGTTTTTCAAAAAAGTTTCAACATGTCTGATTACTCAAATTTGATTGCCGCACGAAAATCGGCTGTTGCTGCAGCCCACTAATGGTGCGAAATACGAATGAAAATTCTTAGATAAGATTTTCCAAAGAATATTTTTTCGAAATTCGATCCATGTATGGCCTGCCTGGGTTTTAACCACTTGCTTACTGGGCTCTTAAACCCCCCTCCTGTCCAGACCAATTTTCAGCTTTCAGCGCTGATGCACTTTGAATGACAATTGCGCGGTCATGCTACACTGTACCCAAATTAAATTTTTATAATTTTTCCCAAAAATAGAGCTTTCTTTTGGTGGTATTTGATCACCTCTGCGGTTTTTATTTTTGGTTAAAAAAATTTAAAAAGACAGAATTTGAAATTTTTTTTTTTTTTTAATATTTTGTTATAAAATGTTGCAAACAGGTAATTTTTCTCCTTCGTTGATGTACGCTGATGAGGCGGCACTGATGGGCACCGATAGGTGGCAGTGATGAGCACCGATGGGCGGCAGTGATGGGCACTGATCAGTTACACTGGCCAGCACTGCTAGGTGGCACTGATTGGCACCCCTGGTGGGCATTGATAGGTGGCACTTGTGGGCATTGATAGGTGGCACTCATGGGCATTGATAGGTGGCACTGGCAGGTGTCAATGGCAGGTGGCACTGGCAGGGGGTACTGGGGGGCACAGATGAGGCATATTTGCTTCTTCTTCTTCGGGACCGATGTCCCTTGCAGATAAGCCGGTGATCGGCTTTTTTTTCTCCTCACGCTGTCAGTGCGAGGAGAAAAAAAAAAACGATTACCGAGCTTTTGTTGACATCATGTGATCAGCTGTCATTGGCTGAAAGCTGATCACGTGGTAAGGGGCCAGTGACTCTGTGATCACAGCGCACGCCCTGCAGGGGGCGCGTGCACAGGGGAGGCCGTCATATGATGGCCTCCCTGAAATTCAGGTCTGCGCTGTGGCCGTTATTCGGCTATAGCGCAGGCGGCGAGTGGTTAAAGGAAACCTGCACTGATGGAAATACGAGAGCCGCCATTTAAGAAGTACTTTCTGAATCATTCACCTGAACAAGCATGCTGATTGATTTCAGAACACGAGGTGCAGAACACACGTACTGACATTTACAGCTCAGTCTTAGGAAATCTGCAGTCCGCTATAAGCAATCTGAGCGACTCACCCCTTCCAGCAGTATAGAAATAAATGAAAACTTGGAATATCAGTCAACATCTTGATTGCTCATTACAAGGATTCATTTATTCCCATTGAAATATCTCATTCAGCAACTCTTGGACGTTTATATTACAAGAAGTCCTCATTTCATGGAAGCTCAGCACAAATGTGAAATGACAGAATTAACTGATAACTATGTGTTTTAGGCTGATAAGCTAACATTAAAGATCGCCTCCACTTAGATTCCAAATTTGGTTTGGCCAGCTTTTCCCCGTTCTTCATATAATGTAAAACAAAACACGTTTAAAAAAAAAAAAAAAAATTGGTTTGAGGAGCCGGGCATACATAGTGTAATTGGTATATATTATGGGTTATCCAGAGATAGCTTCAATGACTCTGGGTGACGGATAATCACCAAGCTCATCACTGAGAAATATAAAAAGTAGTTTGGGGTTCAGCTCATATTACAATTACAATATGGCTTTTTTTGCAATTGTATATGCTATATTATTTATTTTTTTAATGTGTTATTTTTTTTTTTTTTCCTCAAAAGTGGAGTTACCTTTTAAATGTTCAACACACAGAACATACTGTTGCCAGAGAAAAGTTTTAAAACCGCATTTATTCTTATATGATTGAAAGCTCCAGAGAAAGATTCACCAAGTGCGAAGAGCGACATTGTTTTTTTATTTCATCACAATGGTGTGCTTATACGTTATGCCCTGGTTCACCCCAGTGCGGCTTTGAAAGCCGCAGATCATTGCGATTTACATCTCGGCTTTCAATGGGACTTTGTTTACCAGAAGTCTATGCAAGTTGCAATGAAATCGGGGAAAAAGTAGTGCAGTAATTTGAACAGTTCCATTGCTTGGAACATTGGTTGGAACTGTCAAATTGTATGATAATCGCACCGGTGTGAACGAGGGCAAAATGTTGTGGGAAAATAGTCAAGGGTAAGGGTTTAGATCACTTACTAAAAGGCTCTGTAGACCCTGATTGGCGTGATGGTTCAAGAAGGGTAACGACCGAAGTCAATCAGCTGGCAGGACATAAATCGATCCTCTGCAACAGAAAATGATGAATATGTACATTTATCACACACACCTAGCTTTAGGGCCCCTTCCACATGGGGCGGATCCGTTTAGCGGAGTCCACCAGCTCAGCAGATCGCTCTGTTGATCTCCGCTAAGCCGGCGGTTGACGGGTCCGTTTCTGCTCACTGAGCGGGGAGGGGCCTGTCAGAGCGTCGCTGATTCCTATGGAGAGATCGGATGAAAACGGACAGCACGTCATCCCATCCGATCCTTCAAGACGGATGGCGAACGTATCGCCATACGTCTGTCTTGAGCGGATCAGATGGCAGACGGGTGTTATCGGACACATCTCCGCTGACATCCGCCTGCCCATAGAAGTCAATGGCTGGCCTGCATGGATTGGCCTGCAAAATGGACAGGCAGATCTGAGCGGGCTTATCGTGTGAAAGGGGCCTAAGAAAGAAAGCTGAAAGAAACACTCAGTTAAAAATAAGGATCCTTATGTTGGTTTATTAGCTTAGAGAAAAGAGCCACAAATTAGGCTCAATACAAAAAGCTATAACATTATGTCCAGTATTCTGTTGTTTGTTTTATTTTTTTTATTAAGAAATTTAATTTTTACATATGTTTTTATAGCAGAAAGTAAAAAAAAATATTGTTTTTTTTTGTTTTATAGCGCAAAAAAAAAAAAAATCGCAGTAGTGATCAAATACCACCAAAAGAAAGCTCTATTTGTAGGGAATTTTTAATTTTATTTGGGTACAGTGTCGTGTGACCGCGCAATTGTCCGTTAAAGTAACCCAGTGCCGTATCGCAAGAAAATGGCCTGGTCATGAAGGGGGTAAATCTTCTGGAGATCAAGTGGTTAATATAGGTTGGATGGAGGAAGATCTTACCTGCAATTCTGGAAAGGGAGACAACTATTTCTCAATAAATATAGCAGTGTTTATGTCACCCTATGGGTAATGGAGTAAATGGGTAAAGGTATGAATGGAGCTCTATGATGTAAGCATTTCCCGTCGCTCTGTCAGTATACATGATGTAGGACATCTCACATCCTGTAATAGTTTCTAAGGAAACCCACATTATACTGTCACCTAATAGGAGGGGTGTGACTCTGCAACATTGTTTGCTTCGTAGCAGATTCTGTATTTTGCATTTATTCCTCTGATACTCATTCCCATTAAAGAAAAAAAGATACAAACCGAAGACCCCCGATGCTTTATTACTAGAGCTGACCTTTAAAGTAAAAACTAAACACACCCTGTTTAATTTACATTGTCCTTTCTATTTCTGTATGTGGACGATGACACTGTAATTATTTTAATAAAGAAAGAAAAAACTTTTTCCTAAACGATATACAGCTGTCACATGACCCAGCTCTCTCCCAGCCTGTCTGCAGGGAAACATAAGCAGGAGGAGCTTCTAGTCCTCTACTGCTGGTCACATGTTCAAAATAAAAAAAAAAAAAAAAATACAAAGTAAAAATAAATAAATATTTTCAATAAACTGTTTTAAATTGTCATACAAATATTTATTTGTAATCAAATCTTTATTCATTTGTGGAAATAACATGGTGTGGGCAAATTTCTGACAGTCACAGGCTGTGTCGTGCCCCTCCAGACTGTGTCTTAGAATAACAGGGAGATGAAGCCTCCATTAATCTACATGTAATATCCCGTCCCCATTGTGTTTAGCTGGTTAGTGGGCATGGAGTAGGAGGGAGGGGGTGGGCTGTTCTTTACCACTGTGTATACACCCACATGTGTGACTCTATAGTCACATGGGCTGCTCAGATGTGATGGGGAGAAAATGCTCAGAATAGAAACTTACTGAAAACTGAGCATGTGCAGAGTTGCCACCACAGCTGCAAAATCCCTAGCTGAATTGGGGACATGAACAAAAGGAGGAGATAGAGAGCAGCAGAATCAACCTGTTTTTTTTTTTCAGAATACAGAAAACAAATCTCATAGAGTGAGTATGAACAGCATGTTATACACCATTTATTGATAATTTTTTTATGATGTGGGTTTAGTGACACTTTAAAACTGAACTCTAAGCATATATAAAAGACACAAATGCATTCATTAGTACAATAAATGTTTTTTTTTTTTTTTTTTTAATGCAGTGTTAAGTACCAGAATTTAAACTGCTATCAACCTTTTACTGTCCCTATACAGCTAAAACTCAGGCTGGAAGAAGAAGAAGCAGCACAAGCTGCCAGTGTGTTGTACCGCAGTGTTCATGGAGCATGCTGATAGGAAGAGAGAGCAGAGTGCTGCTGCATTTTTTGTCTCCGTTACTTAACCGCAGCTGAGAAAAATCAGATCTCCCACGCTGTTACATAGGGCTGTGCTGTGTGGCAGAGCTGTGTAAATCTCAGAATTGGATGGGCAGAAATACAAATGCTTTGACAGGTTGAACAGCTCACACATGTGCATTTCATCTGAATATTACATGTTTTGCCTGGAGTTTAGCTTTAAAAAAGTTGCCAGTCCAATATACAGCACCCCTCATCTAAATGTGGGTACAAGGTATGCACCAGCAAGAAGTCCATAAGATTGGATCTAGGGGATTTAAAGTGACCTTGTCACTAAAGGGGGCAGAACAGCACATGAAAATACCTGAAGAAGGAAGAAGCAATATACTTACCTTTCTGGTC